>NW_025544811.1:193989-464677 GCF_000150115.1 Histoplasma capsulatum G186AR | reverse complement strand
ACCTTTCGGGGATCATGGACCCGGAGTCTGTGGCCTATTGCAACAAAGAGCAGTTTTTGTAATCGGCTGTGTACTGTGTCGGTGATTCATCCTCGAGCAATAAGCTGTAGTGCTCCGAAACGGCGTCGCGGGACCGCGACTAACCATACCCCGCGTATAACTCTGTTCCTGTTCCTAGCCGAACTGGAGAAATTAATCCCCTCGCTCGGAAATACTTGAACGACACAGAAACGTGCTCCCCGTACAAGAAATCAACATGCAATTATAGCATCCCGAGAAAGCCGTATTATCACGATGCCTTACACAAGTTTTGGGCACCTATTACTGGACCGACCTCTTCCCAGCGCAATGGTCAGCGGCCTAAATAAAAAGCCCCCCGGGTACACTATACGGATGTCCACTGGAGATCCGTTCAAGGGCAGCACGATCGGAACCGTTGCAGTTCTTGAACATCATCTTACAACACCAATGCCGCATGGCTGGTAGTTTCTCCTGATTACAAGCGCCGCCATGCTCCTTGCAGCTATCACATCCTCCATGTTAGCTTCCTTTGCCAATATGCCGGATGTGCTTGGGTATGCTTCTGCCATGACGCGGGACTCAGCGTATTTTCCACATGCTGCTGCAGGTTCAGTGTTGGATGGGCTGATGAGATCCAGGAAGTTGAAAGATAAAAAGGTCAGATTGGGAGTCCTGCAGAGTAATGAGAGGATTGGCTTCTGGCGTTTTCAGAGATAGAATTGGCGAACAGAGAAGAAGAAGTTTCTTTATCAGTAGAATGATCCACTGTATCCTGATCCTTTTTCTTGGAATCCTGAGGAGCCTGGTCCGTTTTTGGTTATCAATTTACCTTTTCAAACACACACACAAATACATCCTCATTCCTTGGATATATTTTTTCTCTTTCACATTTTTGACTAGTATTTGGTTTTCCAACTTTTGTGCGAACGGAGACTATAATCGGGATTTCTGAAGCCTCAGAAAGCTATGGTTCGATGGCTCATTGCATGGAGCTGAAGCGCAATTTTGGCAAGTCTGGTAGCTTGCCTGCTTAAGTTGATCTGCAACGTAGTGAGCGTAAGAGGGGCATTGTTCCTATTGAGGACATTTTGAGATGGATGGGGGGATGTGGTATTCTCTTTACAACCTAAGGAGAGTTTGCTTCCCCTCCATTGCAAAAGTGAGTTCTGCTGGTGATATTATCACCGAGTGGAGAATAGAACCAAATCTATGGGTCATCTGCTTCAACTGGTTTTCACCTGGGTTTGCACTGACCTTGGTTGAAGCAGGGTGGGTGCTGCTGAAGTTCCAACGCGCCTCTGGAAGTGACATCACAGTGTCTTCAGAGCACTTTCTATTTCATGTGAAAAGCATTGACTGGTATGGCAACTTAAGGTAATTTCCACTTCTGCCTTTCTGAATGTAGTGACCATACTAATGGTATGCGGATTGTCGCAGCGGACCAGCCAAATGAGTTTAGAACGACGAGATCAAAGAGGTTATAGTTTAGAGGACCCTCGCCCTAGAGCATTCAACAACTTCCCGCAAACGATAGACTTGTGTATATGACGCCCCTTTCAAACTTGCTTTTGTATGCCTTTTATAATGCCGTGAATGCTCCTGTATGGCAACGAATTCATTTGTTTTGTGACCTTGGCTGTTCCATGTGCATTTGCTTATCAACGGGAGCTAGGCACTGAGAGTTACAAATGAGGTCAGCTATTTGATACGGACTGGCTCAAAAATTCAATTTGACTGTCTGCACACCAAATCGTCATATTTTCTTGACCTTCTCCTCCCTTTCGAATATGATATGATACGACGCAATACAGTTTGTCTTTCGCCGTATACCCTCTACATGACCACATCCGGTGCATGTGGGGATATGTTGCATTGAAGTCAAGATTGCGTTCAAACCTTCTATATATGGATTCAAGGTGTCATGAGATTGCGCGGATATCATCAAGGGTGACATGAAAGTACGACGTTGTGAAACCGCTTGAATCGCAGAAGTAGGGGAAAAAAACTGTGGGAGTTTGGTCATATCCTTTACACAAGCGGGTAGTGTGGGAGATAATATCTTGTAATATCTCGTATCTCGGAGACTTCATATCGCCTCTCGTACGAAAATGTCACTCTATCTTATCTATCGATTCAGTACTGATTGAACTTGAAACATCTGAGAGGTTCTATGGAGAATCCTCTCAGAAGTTTTGATTAAGCACTAAGAATTTAAGTTGTAATATTGTTACCATTCTCAAGGATCTTCATTCCCGAGATTTAGGCTATCTTTAGTTCAGTTGTAGTGGTTTATTCGGGCGCCACAGGCATTAACCCCCTAGGACCCAGCTGTAACTCTTGTTAAGACATGGAAAGGAAATACTTAATGCCGGTTACAACATTACAACTCAAATTCTTAGTACTTGATCAAAACTTTTGAGAGGATCCTCCGTCATTGATGATATAAAAAAAAACACGAAAAGACCCATTTGACCCAAATGTCGTTAAAGGCTTTTAGCTCTCAGCTTGGAGGTTAGCGGTGTGTCCCTTGAGGATAAGGTAAACAGCACAAAAACGTAAGCCCTTAAACATACGTTCTTCGAACTATTGTAAGTCGACCCACTGAGCCTGTTATTGTTCGTCATGTGCTCGACGTCCATATCCATGACATTGGGACCAGCGCTTGCACTAAAGAATTAAAGTAGCGTCGCCTCGGTTGTCGTTTCGGCTATTCACTGTTTTTTTTTTTTTTTTTTCATCTGAGTTCGACGACGACGACGTTGACTCAATACGTTATTACAGAGCACGCACATATTTCCATATCATACTATTTCTACTATTTTTGGGTAGATGAATTCTTCCCATGTATTGGGGGACGGCGGGATTCGTATCGTATTTATGTTGGGTTGATGGTTTTGGTATTCCTCTCTACACCAGGTTCCTCCCCGGGAATGCATGAACAAAACGTTCTTCCATCTGCCAAACGTGGCCTG
Organism: Histoplasma capsulatum G186AR; assembly: GCF_000150115.1. Taxonomy (NCBI): domain Eukaryota; kingdom Fungi; phylum Ascomycota; class Eurotiomycetes; order Onygenales; family Ajellomycetaceae; genus Histoplasma; species Histoplasma capsulatum. The sequence goes on along the minus strand of NW_025544811.1, from coordinate 461,684 downwards.
ATTCGTTGATAGAAGGGAAATGTGATGGAAGAGTTTCTGTTTCAGTGCTTTTCTTGACGATACACTGTTCTTGACCCCTACGCGGCTAGGACTGTTTACCCTGCAGGATTGCCCTTGGGAAATGGCGGCCAAAGAGCAGATATTGGAGTGGCAATGGGTTCGAATTTTCGATTTCAGCCTGAGATTTCGTATCTCCTGTATTGGCTGGCCGAATGGTCCGTCGAAAGAACCAAAACTGAGAGCTGGATTGGTATGATTTGTTCCTTATACAGAACTTTATTTTCACATTCTTACTACGACGCAGTCACATCATTTCGGATATGGAAATTTCAATGAAACTTCTTTTTTAAATGCTGATGGAAGCTGAAGGAAAATATTTCTTGTTTATATTGTCTCCCTGTGTTTAGAAGAGTAGCTAGAATACAATCCCTAGCAGCTCAGCTGGATTTCTTGTGTCTGCTCGAAGTGGTTTAGACTGGGATCTGGTTTCAAGGGAAAATCTCAATAGCCATGTCACTGGGGTGGTTCTGCGCTCGTAACCCCGACCTCACTTGGATGAATAATTCTGGAGTTTGGTTCCCGTTTGAAACACCGACTGTCTTTCGCAAACTCGCTCCCAACATAGTCACCCAGCGCCTTGAACCCATTTGATAGGCAGGATGGATCAAACCCGCGCTCACGAAGTGTTTTGCCGCTTTTGTCATAAAGATATGCCACACCAGTCTCAGCAAATAGATCTGCATCTGACGATTTGGAGTAGTCTGTTGGCCAGCACGTGTCCTGTTCTTTGGCTTTTAGAAAAGCCTCACTGCTGCTAAAGCCGTGGTCAGCGCAGTGTGATGACTCATGCATATACACACTATCATGAGCATCGCCGTATATTACAATTATGTTCCAGGGATCCCTTTGGAGACCGTGTGACCTCGTATCCCCGAGGGCAAGTAGATGGCGGACACGACTCCGTAAACCTGCAGGAACTCGACCAAACTTTTCCGTCATTGTCTTCACTGAATGCTGTGCATCATCACAGCGGCAAATTGCCCAGGGATCTTGATCAGGACAGTCTGAATATGTGACATTGTAAACACTGAGATGATCAGCAGTGCAATAAACCTTGCCATCACCCCTTTTGTCTTGAGCAAAACTCCAGCAATACTCAGGGACGCCCTCGGCCTTTTCCCATTGAACAACCTCCGTGGGTTCGGCGCCTGAGATAGGGCTAGCTTCTTCTAGACTTTCTAGCCCGTCCGGGAATAGAATACCCCTATTGCAATCGTTGGTTATTACAGTCCATTTTGAAAATAAAAGAGATAGGTGTATCACGCGTACTTACTTATATTTAATGAGTTCGGGTGCTACCTTGTTCGGACATCCCGGTGTATCCCAATACTTGTTCAGGATGGGATCAAGGAGTTTGAGCTGATTACTCATGCAGCTTGCGTCCAATGAAGGTTTCACAAGTTTCAGATATGCTGAAATTATGAAGCCACTCTCCAATGCCCATGCATGTGAACCGTCCTTCTTAAGATCCTTCGCAGCATCCTCATCACTTACACAGGTGTCAGCAGCAACAGCTCGCTGAAATTCATCCATGAGACTTCCACGCACGTCCTGGCTAATTGCTGTGGCAACTAATTTGACCGCATCAGCCGGCCGAAACCCACCGCATAAAAACGCAGAATTAGCCGAAATGTATCGAATCCAGTGGCCCTCTAAATACGCTGGGACAAGGAGGTCTGAAATTATACCCCGGGCGCTTGGTGGGAGGCGGGCAAGGAGGCTCATGGTGGCTTCTCTATCCATGGTTGCTTTTGTACAGTGGCCTACAACCCAGGGTTTAGGACACTATATACACTCGCATTAGACAACTCAAGCTTTGTATTCCACGCAAACTCAGTGGGTGCCGCGGACAGGAAGAGGCAAATTGGATTCTCACATCAGGGAAAGTAACATTATAAATAGTGAAGTCATCTTTGCAATAAAAATTGGCTTTTGGCTCGTAAAGACTTTCGCCCCACTCAGGGCGCTGCGGAATCCCTCGTTTAACTGCAAACAAGAAATCAGCGAGAGCCAACACAAATCGACTTGAAGAAAAGAGAAAGAAAGAGAGAAAAGAAAAAAGAGGGAAGGTAAAGCGCTTACTTTCATCCTCAGGCCATGGTGCCAAGGTGTATTTTTGTGGAGGTGGTAGAGAAGCAGCGAATTCGTTATCCAAGTCGTTGGTGTTTCTTATGAGAGGGAGTTTGGTAATCTGAGCACTTGCCAGCCCAAGCCATATCAATTGAGACAGTATGGTGATCTTCCCCATCTTAGCTTCAGTGTGGTCCACTCGGTATGTCAACTATATGATGGGCACCCTTAAGGAATCTCAAGAGTCAAGGGCCAAATAATGCAGAGGGTGAAGTCCAACGCCAACAAAGAACAACATTTGTGGCAAACTCAGCTAGATATAAAAGCACTTTGCAAACAGTCCGGGAAATTGCAGTAAGCAAAGGGTCGATTTCTTGATCTAATGCCGATGTTGCAATGAATTTTGAGCGACAACGGTCAGACTCACACGGAGAACAATGGACGACGGTACGTAGATGACTCCATACGGAATTCAATGCCTAGCAACGATGCCATTCTAGTGCAAGTTTCAAGGGCTGCAACAGGGTATCAAATCCGTAGCAGGATGTAATACGATCTTCAACCGTTGACTGCCTCGGAAGCAGTAATGCCAGTCAATGCATGGATCATACAGGATAGCGTCAGTTGGTGATGTGAGATGAAACCTTTGAATGCACGTTGAGGCTTGCCTGCATCCTTGATGCCCAAGCTCAAGTAATCAATATCCAGTGTGCAAACTACTGAATACCGTTTGTTCTAGATACTTGTCAAGAGTAAGTATCAGCAGGATCCATTTGCCAGACGACAAAAGCATGCTGGCTCGAGCTTTCATTGATCCTTTCAACTTTTGTCATTCCATCAAGTCAAACTTGAAAATTTCAAAAAGTTCGTGAAAAGCTCGTTTGATTTTCGAGGATAGATATGGCAGCATTGTATGAGAGAGAATGCGTGTAGAGAACTTTGTGCCGGTGGATTCAGTAATCCTGAGATTTGTTGGCTTCACAAAACAAAGCAGCAGTCCACTAGCTGTAATAACCATCTTGGTTAGTTCCACCGTCTTGTTGACAGCAGCGGGCCGAGGGGGTGGCTGGTTGGGGCGTTGGTTTGCCTGATACTCGGATACCATCCAACTGAAAAGAGGCAGAAAAAACTAGGTTCGATCCAGAGTAAATTTTATGCACACTGTTAAAAGCGTTAGTGCTCTTCATGGGTGTGATGCCATTGGGGAGAAAGAAATTTCTGGAAAAGGTGGGGAAAGGGGAAACGAAATGAGTACAGAGGATCCTCTCAAAAGTTTTGATTAGTGTTATCCATTAATTTACCACTATATTGGCTAGCAAGCGCCACCACTGTATGAGAATGTAAAAAAACAACCCCTCATTCTATTTATATGAGATTCTCTGCTTATTGCAATGTTTCTCACTTTCTTCTTTCTCAAGATCATGGCTCCTAATACTGATATTGCCACAAGAGCTCTTGTGGTTGCTCTTAAATCCTCTTACATTGACAAATCCACTGTTGAAATCAGTGAAATCACTTCTCTTTCTATTCAACAAATCAATCAAATCTATACTGGAGCAATCAAAAATGGATTTAATCCTACTCTTCCTCATCTTCTTCTTCATGATGAATGGTTAGACTGGCCGTGTGACCATGCATGGGACTGGGACCAGATTTTCCTTTGGTCCCATTATTAGATATCTTAGTCCTGGTCCCATATAGTGTTTAGTAAATTAGTCACTTTACACTGTTTATATTATAAATCTAGTCCCAGATCATGTTCTACTAATAAATTAGTGATCCTAGTCCCATTTGGTCCCATTTTTACAAAATGGGACCAAATGGGACCATGATTTACCCTATATAGGTTGGCAGTAGTGATAGATTAGCAGCGGTAGGTAGGTTGGCAGCGATAGATTAGCAGCGATAGATTAGCAGCGATAGATTAGCAGCGATAGATTAGCAGCGATAGATTAGCAGCGATAGATTAGCAGCGATAGATTAGCAGCGATAGATTAGCAGCGATAGATTAGCAGCGATAGATTAGCAGCGATAGATTAGCAGCAGTAGGTAGGTTGGCAGCGGTAGGTAGGTTGGCAGCAATAGATTAGCAGTGATAGATAGATTAGCAGCAATAGATTAGCAGCGATAGATTAGCAGCAATAGATTAGCAGCGATAGATTAGCAGTGGTAGGTAGGTTGGCAGTGGTAGGTAGGTTGGCAGCAGCGATAGATTAGCAGCAGTAGATAGGTTGGCAGTGGTAGGTAGATTGGCAGCAGCGATAGATTAGCAGTGATAGATTAGCAGCGATAGATTAGCAGCGATAGATTAGCAGCAATAGATTAGCAGCGATAGATTAGCAGCGATAGATTAGCAGTGGTAGGTAGGTTGGCAGCGATAGGTAGGTTGGCAGCGGTAGGTAGGTTGGCAGCAGCGATAGATTAGCAGCGATAGGTAGGTTGGCAGCGGCATAGATTAGCAGTGGTAGGTAGATTGGCAGTGGTAGATAGGGGATCTAATAGCGAGCCATCAGGGCATTGAGCACTAAGCAAGATAGAGGTAATATCTCCACCAATTATATCATCAGATTGATGTATTATATAATCATCAGAATGGGACCAAACTTGAGTCAAAATCATGATCAGTCCCAGATCATGTTCTGATTTTGATAGTCAGTCACTTTACATGGAATATCAAGATTTTTTAGTCCCATTTCACTCATGTTTTGATAATTCTAGTCACTTTACACTCCCATTCTGATCCTGATCCCACTAAAATAATGCCAAGAAATGGACTGGGACCAAACCAAACCAAACCAAATGTGAAATTCATGGTCCCACCGGCCAGTCTATGAATGGTTAAAAGATGCTCCTCACAGTGGCAGACTCACAAAGTAAATCTCTTCTATTTCAGAGCAGATTCTAATGAAGATGTGCTGTGATTGATATGGATGAGAAAAAACCTGTACTGATATTGTCAATGAACTCAGTGAGAATGAAATTGCAATCTCTTCTATGACTGTTTGGTGTATATTGTGAAAAGCTGGGATGAAAAAGACCAAGCTCACATGAAAACCTGGTTTGACAAGGAAAATGAAAGCAGAATGTCTTCAGTGATGTCTTCAACATCAAAATTGAACTCTTGAAGATTGGAAGAATGTTATATAATCTGATGAGACATCAGTTGTTCTGCTTCATTGTTGTGGAGAATATAGAATTTGATGTACACCTGCAGAAAAGTATGCTTGAAGCTGTATATATGAATGATGGAAGGATTCTTCAGAGTTCATATTTTGGGGCTGTTTTTCTTATGATAAGAAGGATTCTTGTCACTGCTGGACTCCAGAAACTGCATAAGAAAAAAGTCAGTCAGTAAAGAATATTGAAGCTTTGAATATAATGATGAAACCAATTAAAAGACAGAAATGGAAGCTTCAAAATGAAATGAGAAGATTAAATCTTTGTCAACTATCTGAATCTCAATCAGTATGAAAGTGGAAGAAGAATACAGGAAAGCTATCTTGTGGATCAGAAAAAGGAATCAATTGATATCAATATCAGGTCAAAATCCTTATTTCAAAGCTCTTTCCCTTTGCAAAAGAGTGTCAAATCAATCATCTGAATACCATTGTCCAAGAAGATAAAGCCCCCACTCATGATCACTATATTCAATGACATATATATGATATTCATCAGGTTCAGCAGCTGCTCTGATGTTCCAACTCCCCTGATCTCAATATGATTGAACCTGTGTGGTTTTGGATGAAACAAAAAACAACAGCCAAGGAAGCATCAAAAAGCCACATGGAAGCTATACAGATATGGGAAAAAGTATGGAAGGAGCTACCACAGGAGCAGATTCAGTCATGGATAGAGTGTATTCCTATTCATATTGCAAAGGTTATTGAGTTGGAAGATGGTAATGAATATCAGAAGGGCCGCAGCTGTGGCAGGGGAATCACCTAGCTAGCACTGATAAATCAATCAGTACAGAGTAGAATAAGCAATAAAAAGGTTCAGGATACTTTGTATTAATTTCAGTGTGTATTTCAGTCGATATTTGTGGTGTTTTTAGTATGTGATAGTGCTAATCAAAACTTTTGAGAGGATCCTCCGTACGGATGAACGACGACGGAATCGCGGATGGATATTTACATCCGGAAGTTGGCTCTTTATCCCCGGCCAAGAATTGAGTAATAGTGCATACATACACAGCTAGCTGTATATGCAAAATAGTTTGTTTTTTAACTTGTATCATAACTGTGCCGAAAAACATGACTTTGGGCAACTATATACTTCAACTACAATCATCTTGTGGCGATGAATTATCACTATAATCATATATCATATTAATCACATAGATCTGGGAGGGCAGATCTATCAAATGAGAAAGGTAATTGTAATAGAGAGTCGAGCCGAACTAAATTAGTTATAGGTTGGCTCTATAAATATACTTCATTATCCAATGTTGAATTGTCACAGTTAACTAACTATGAACGAGACTCTTTAACATAGTATAACTATATAATTACTGGTATTCTCTAAATATTGATATCCATATGGGCTGATAATCTTGTATTAATATGTTAGGCCACTGGGGCAAAAGAGCTTGATCACCAGTGCCATGCTGGGAGTAGTTAAAGGGGACGAACCAATCCAAATCTATAAGCGAGTCGGCCACATTAAGCGAGTCGGCCACCTTGTACTGCCCCATCAAATTTGTATGTAGAGATACTTTTGAAACAAACATAACAAACATATAGAGGTATCTCTACATACAAATTTGATGGGGCAGTACAAGGTAGCCGACTCGCTTATAGACTACGTTAACTATCGGGATTCCAATTATTAAACTTAACTTTGCCTTCTTTTTACTGTCTGCTTGATAATAACGAACTTGAACTTGAGCCTGATTTGCTGACAAGTGCCAAAGCCGCGAGATGACAAGTCGACATTAACTTTGATATAATCTAATTATACTCGTGCTCTTGTCAAGAAATGTGGCAGATAGACGGACAAATCTCCTGCTATTGCCGACCCCACAGATTGACGCATCAGGTAGAGAGAGATAAAGAGGGATTAGATGCTCTAACTGGTATATCTTGGAATCACTCCGGGACTCTCGTCTTCATTTACAATCCAAAAATTCGTCAAGATGTCGGACAAACAACGCCGCAGTTCCGCAGGAGGGATCTCCTTCAAGGAACACTCGACAGGAAGCGCAGTTCTCATACCCAATCATTTATATCCTAAGCTGGGGAATCCTGTTCCTCTTGGGCTTTTCGGCTTTGCGACAACAGCATTTGTTACGGCATTATATCAGTGCGGGGTTGGGTACGTACTCTGGACATCAATACATTACACCATTGCTTCAGTAACTTGCTGATTCCCTGTCCAGCCTCCCAGACTCCAACCCTTTAGGAGACGTTGGCGGTTCTGAAGCTGCCTTTGGGTTAGCTGTCTTTTTTGGTGGAATGGCACAGGTCATTGCTGGCATTATGGCATTCACTACCGGCAATACTTTTGGCACCACGGCCCACATCGCGTACGGTTGTTTTTGGCTTAGTTTTGCGATGTTCATGGTCCCTTCTTTGGGTATCAAGAATGCCTATGTAGGCAATCAGCGGGCTTATTCCTTTGCGATGGGGATTTATCTACTCTTCTGGTGTGTCCTGAGCATAATGTTCCTTGTCGCTTCGCTGAGGACCAACTACGTGACCATCGGTGTCTTTGTCTTCCTTGTGCTCGCTTTCTTCTTCCTCTCGCTTTCCAAGTTCATCGAGACTAGCAGTATGGCCAATGCTGTGCGGTTGAATAAGGTTGGAGGCGCATGCACATTCCTGTGTGGCCTGGGCGCTTTCTATATGGGTGCATCTGAATTGATGGTCCCGGAGACAACGTTTGTGCGTTTGCCGCTGGGAATGATCGCACCACCCGCGGTGAGCCCTGCTGTGTAGTTAAGGTAGCGTGATTTCGCCCCTCGATGCCGGCACAAAGTGGCCCCAGATCGGATGTTGTCGGTTGGAGGCAACAGGCGGCTGCTCAACCTTGGAGTCTTGCACCCAACTTCCACAAAACTAGCACGATGACCTGAGATATGATACATGCGAGTAGTTACATGGAGCATCAATCATGTGATACATTGTCAGTTCCTTCACGTCCCCTGCGAAAAGATTGAAGCTGGCAACCTTTTTCTCTATGAAAGTTCCCAAATCCCATTTGTATTTCTACACCACAACAACCACATCGATTAGCTTATTTCTATCCCTCTTTTCTGATGTCTGTTATTTTACTTCACAAAACAGCTCTCTAACCTCCGGTTCTACTAATATATAATAAAATGTTTGTCCAATATTCCATGACAACTCAAGTACTTTCTCTAAACCTCGGAGAACAACCTGAGAAGATGGTTGTAGACACCATCTCAACCCGGTGTTCATAGCCCCGTAGCTACGCATTCTTTTTCAGGTTACAAGGGTTTTGTCTACCTACAGTTGATTCCGATTGTAAGGACGTTTGACCGCGGTACAAGATCCCCTTCTCAACCCCATTCTCCCCACTTGATTCCAATACAATCACACCAAGAGCATCTAGAGAGGTATTTATTAGTAATATATGCGTTGTTTGTATTTTTATTGTGTTTCTCTGATTTGATGGTTAAGTGCCTTGAGAGTTCTGCTCGCCGTGATGTATCACAACGTCCAATTTCTTATTATGGCTACATTCAACTGTAATGCCTGGATTCGGGGATGTTTCGCCTAGGCTTCCAGGTTGCCAGGGTTCACCAATGAAGGTATGTATGTGCATCAACTAACTCCTCAAACGTGCAAACGCCGAACCCGTCCAATACTGCCAGTAAACTACTCCGCAAATACCCCTAGACAAGGTTCTCAACCTGTTAACCGCGGAAGCAGAACTGAAGGATGAAGAAGCCGCCTACTTAAGCGAGAAATGACAAGGAAAGTAAGAGCAGATCTTGGCAAGAGATCTCCATTGTGTCATGAACCGACCGTGAACTGTCTCAGGGTGTATCTTGTTCCTAGAAATAAAAAAAAAAAAAAATAAAGAAGAAGGCAAAGTAAACTAAAATCAAACAAAATCGAATAAATAAATCACGGGTAGCATAGAACCATAGATTGAGCAACAGTCCCTGGTACTGCGCATGCGAGGGTGCCCATTTATAATTGCTCCAGAAAAGTTGCCGTGCGCTCAAGCTCATTATTGAAGCTTTTAACATGATGCAAGATACCTCCATGCGACCCAGGGGCGGTGGAGCTGACATCGTGAGCGACTGTGCGGAGGAGAAACTCAAGGCCAATCACAGGGTGCGGGACTGGCTCATCGTCGACTTTGCGGCCACGGTCAATCGCAAGCTGAAGATCGTGGAGGGAATTATTGAGATTATCATGTTCCTTATTAATTGATGATTAGCCAAAAATGTGCTGTATAGGAGGGAAATCGAAACTGAGGACATACCGTTTTTACATGTTCATCCTCAGTATACTTCCTCCGTACCTCGTCTATCCGCAGAGCAACGTCCTCCCGCTCTTTCCGCAATTCAACCAACCGATTCCGTAGAAAAGCCATATCCCGTTTCTCTCTCTTCAGACGCGCGGACAAGACGAAGTTGCTATCCAGAAGCTCGCTCATATCGAAGAGCCGCTGTTCAAGTTCTACGCCAAACAATTCTACCGTTTTGCGCTTCCGCGTCCACTCCACTCGTCGCGCCGAATTTGATTCCTGTTCGATACCCTCTGCGAGTTTGGAAATTGTTTTCTCAAGCGTCTCGCGGCAGATCTGACCCAGGACGTCGGCCGGATTTACTCCGTTACGACTGGGGTATTTGTGACGGCCAGATGGGTCATCCGGCTGAGCTGTCTCACTGGGGGTACCTTCGTCATCGCCAGTAACATTACGGAGGGCTGAAAGGTTGGCAAAACGGTGTACGATAACAGGGACGGTGCCTCCGCGAGATTCTGGCTCGCCCTCAGCATTTGGTTCTTCAGATGACTTTCGACTGCGTCGCTTTCTTTGTGGTGGTCTCGACTGGCTGGGTTCCTGTACTTCTTCTACTACTTGCTCTGGCTGTGGCTGTTGTGTCTGACGGCCTCGTCCTTTGACTGTCCGCCTTGATTTTCGTCTTGGCTTTGTCGTTTGCTTGGGCGAAGTGCTCCTCTTTTGGCCGTCCTCCTCGTGGCCTGCATTTACTTCATTGTCATCACCTACAGAGTTTTCGTCTGGCTCCTCTGACCTTATAATCTGTTCCTCATTTTGATGCTCTTGGGTTTGAGCGTGATCAAGTGTCCCACGTCGTTTGTGTCTAGTGAGTAATTGCCGAACAGACTTCCTCTTCTTAGGATCCCGTCTCGGGAGTCCGACAGGTTCATCAGTGTGACTTCTACCATATCTTTCCTCGGCTTCTACACTATGTGGTTCAGGCTCTGGTCCCGGTTCGGGTCTGAATTCTTGCTCGGTTTCAAGTTCGGGTCCTGAGACTGGCACTGGCGATGGCCCAGGTTCAGGTTCGGCCTCCTGGTTGGGCTCCGTCCTCAGCTGGCCTACAAGAGAAGCTCTTTTCCGCCGCTTAGGTCCCTGAACAACTGATTTCCTTTTTCTCCGATGCAGACTCTTTTTGTGAGGCCTCAACTCGCCCTTCTCCTGTATTCTGTCGATTGTTATGGCCACAGGCTCTTCATTTTGTCTTTCCGGCTGACCCTCCAGCAGTTGTGCACCATTTTCTTCCGTATGCCGTCCAGTTAAGGAGGCGCGATATTCATGCCCAACTTCACCCAAATTGGACGGTTCATCGGGGAAAGGCTTCGCGTCGCTTGCTGCCGTTCTTGTATCAGGTTCGCGTACATGTTCGCTTTCGCTGTTTACTACAGTATCTTCTGGAATCGGCTCAAAAGGCACTGTGTATTTGATTGAATAATAAGTAATACGTCGAATGTAACAAATATCCTTTTAAAACCTACAAAGAGCTTACCAATTCTTCTCCTTTTGTGCTCTCGTCCTTGATCTGCGCCATCATCCGGTGGGATATCGAATATCGATATCCTCTGTGGACGGGTGTTTCTCCCGCTCTCAGGGGTACTTCTGCTGGAAGATTTATTTTGAGTCCCGGTAGGAGTTTGTCGGGGTAATGGCGAGGAAGTTATTCGCCTTCGATCTGGAGTCGGCGTCTTGCGGGAGGAGGATCGTCGTGTACGCGGGATCGTGGATTCCGGCTGAGATGCATGTGCTGGCGCACCCGGAGAAAGTATTTTTGGAGCACCGAAGACGGTGCCAAAACCAAAGTCGATATCTTTTGCTGCGCGATTGCTTGACACCAAATGGTAGATCAGTTTCTAGTGTTTTGTTTCATTTATTTTCGTGTTTATGGGCATTGGTGCAGAATGGTATGGATGATATGGATGACATACCCTGCCCCACGCTGGCGCATCAACCGCCGCTCCTCTCGATCTGTTCACAATCCACAAGTTAGAAATTTGCATTAACCATGTCTATAAAGAGCAGAACACAATCATACTTGGATTCATCGCTGGTTTGGAGCATTCATGCTCAATTGATGAGCGCGACTGATCTGACGCGATTTGATAAGTGCCTCTCGGGGTGTGGCCACTTAGAGCATCCCATTTTCGTCGCTGTTTTAAGCTCATTCCTGGCCAGGCGACGCGAAACCTCACTATTGTTGGGCACTGGTTGAAGCGACCACTCCACCGCACGTGATTACCACTAGGTCCTCACTAGGCCCGGGTGAGAGAGCTAGATCCTTCCTTCATTGGATCCTTGACTGCACCCTTATTCCTTCCTTCGGATTATATACTATATTTTCATTCATAGTTTATATATACTTCTCAAATTAATGATATTTAAGATTTAATCAATTTCTATTACTAAAAAAAAGAATTATAATATTCATTTTCACAGTGTGTATTATAGATGTATGAGAAGATAAAAGTTCATTTTTGTTTTATCCTCAACTGACCCATTTTGTGCCAAGAAATTATTTGGGTCAGGTGACTAGCACTAGCATAGGTCAGGTGAGTCACCCGAGGGGTCAGCCGACGTGTATCTCTTCGTCCCCTCTACTACCAGCATGGCGCTGGTGTGAGAGAGCTCTTTTGCCCCAGTGACCTAACAGTTTCTGGGTGCCCTAATCAGGTGATTTACTGGAATTTACAGGTGCCTACAGATCTGTAGATAGAGGGTGATGTGACGGTGAATCTGCAGGTTTCTCCACCCCCACCCCATCTTACCTATCTAGTGCTGATCCAACTTGAAGCACTCAGAGGGTTCTCGCCCTATAAGATCGGTGAAAATCTAGCGCCCGGTTATAGCCGGCGTCCTAAGGGACTGGTTACACCCAGTGCTGTTTGGTGATTTAACAGTGGAAATCGGTTAAATGAGCCCTGCAGGATTGGACCCTTCTGGGACACCGAGTGAGTGCATAGTTAACCGCGACACCACCAGGCCAGAGATATAGCAGGATGAATTAGTGAAAAATCAGCATTATTTAAGTAGATTTAATCTACTATCGTTTAATCAATCAGACTTTATAGAACATGATTTTTATATAGTATATCTATAATATATCTTAATGAACACAAGTCTTCATGTTCATGGGTGTTGCAAGAAGAAGCTTGAAGCAGAGCCTCAGGACCACACAAAGAACCGCACGCAAAACCGCACATGTCACAGGATTGCGCTTTTCTCAACTTCGCACCAATCATATAGCTGTATTCGTGCTAAGACCCTCCATCAGAAATAAGTTGATTACTGCTCAGGGAAATCGACCCGAGAAGAGGACCTTCAAAACAAGCTGCGCACGTTTGAAGACATGTTTTCATCTACTCGCCCTTTCAGTGCTCTCAATTTGACGGGCGATGCCCATGATGACCCAGATCTCTTCCCAGTTCACCTGGAAATTAGGTACACGATTCGGTGGGAGACGCATCTCAACATGTCTTATCACCCGCAACTCGCAACCATTCGCTTAGCTCCCCCGTACTGAGTCGGTAGATACGTGAACCAAATCAAACAAACCCTTGTTGACCAGGTATCAATGATATAGCAGAAATTCCTGGAGGTCAGCACTACTATGTTATATGCCATAGAGGCCGTTTCTGTCTGAATCATGAACTTCGACCTAAGGTCTCCATATCCTGTTAAAAAGAATGAATGGCGCCCCTGACTTCGAGTCGAACCTTCTTGACTCCAGAACTAACTCTCTGATAACCCAACACGATACCGCCCTATAAGTCGTTATGACTTCCCCTACCACATGGAGATGGCTACTGGCCCTGGCCGCGGGGGTAGTTCCAGCAGGTATTACCCACTCCCTTAGTAGAAATCTTGCGAACGACACAACTAATTCACCTCATCAATAGCTATGGCCCAGATATGTACCCCGGACGATGGATCTTGGGGCTATGCCTACATGGTGCGCAATCAGTCTGACCTAGACGTGATCGCAGCGTCGTGCACCACTATAAATGGGAGCCTTATTATGGGAGTCAACTACACTGGCCCATTCAGTCTGCCCAACGTGCGGAACATTACCTCCCTATTTAGATCCGAGGCGCTTACTGAACCCCCCTATCACCCGGCCCCAATATCTGCGGATCTTCCAGACCTTGAGTTCCTGGGTGATGGCCCGTGGTTCGGTGACCTTTCAACTTTGACGAACTTCTCCGCTCCAAATTTGAAGCGAGTGGGTCATGAGGTAAGGTTGAGGTCTGTTCAATCAGTGAATTTAGCATCCCTGGAGGAAGCGGAGTCCCTTCGAATCGAGGGGAATATTGACAGGTGTGTACATACTCCGTTATTTCAGGATGCAACAGCGACCTTCTAATACCTGTTGCAACAAAGGCTACAGCTCGACACCCTTAAGCGCATCTCTGAAGGATTCGTTATCTGTAACAGCGATAATTGCGATGACAAGAAGATTCCAATCACCTCATTGAATCTCTCTCTTCCTTCACTACATACTGCAGGCCGCATCAGTATCCACGGGAGGTTATCAAAGTAAGCCCTCAACAATTGTGGAAATATCATACGCTAACGGGGATCTAAAGCTTGAGCGTTCCCAACTTGTCCAATATCACTGGAACTGAATCAATCTCTCAAGCATTCGAACTTATCACATCCGGAGAAACAATTAACGTTTCCCTTCCAGAGCTGATCTTTGTGGGCAACGATAGTATGGTGTTGAACGGTGATATTACAAGGTAATTCCTGTTGCCTTGAGCAGTTTAAGGAATTCTGGCTTACCTCTACATTTGTGTCAGCCTCTCAATGCCCAAGATGAAAACAATCAACCGACAACTCACTGTGCACTCACACGTTCCGCTAGATGTAAACCTCCCCTTCGAGAGGGCCGACGCGATATCGCTAAGCGGCAATATATCAAGGTATTCAATATGCCGCTGCAAATTCCCTAGTCATTTAGCTTTTCCCTCTCTAAAGTCTGACTCTTGGTGTATAGTGTTCAATTTCCCAACCTGAAGTTTTTGAATAGCTTGTCAATTTCCTCTGATCTCAGTATTGACTGCAGCTCCATTAAAGCCACAATATCAAAGGAGACCAATATCAATGAGGCGGCGATAAACTGCCAATCTAGCAGTTCAAATTCGGTATATGGCCTTATTGTCGATGCCAAAACTATGATGGTGGTGGCGGGTGCTGTTGTTGGGTTGCTAGGTATTTTTTGAAAGCTTTCCTTTGATGAATGGGAAGAAATTGCGCAGGGCTGCGTTATCCACGCATACCATGCAATGGAATGACATGGGAAGAAAATAGTTATCTGATGATAGATGACTGAAGAGGCTCAAGGGATAGTATGTAGATACAGTGCATGTTTTAAACCACCGTTTTGAGGAAGATGACTATTTTTGAGCTTGTAGTCATCTTTGAATATAAGCCGTGAGATAATGCAGTTGGTTTTTCCGTACCTGTTTTTTCAATGTCAGTCAACTTTTCAAGAGAGTAAGGTACAAGAATAGACGATTGTTGGGGTTCCAGGGTACGGCCCTTTTATTCTACTATCAGGGGGTGATCGAGCTCTTTTGCCCCAGTAACCTAACAAAGACAAAGTTTGGATTTTCAGATTTGAAGCAGAATGCTGAAGATGTCCATTTTTCTCATTGCCATGAAGTCTTCTAACTAACAAACAACTCAGACATGAAGATTCTTTTGCCTTTTTCTTTCTTTTTTGTCGGATAAAGTTGAAAAGGAAAAAAAAAAACTGGTCCTATGCCTTCAGCCCCCGTCTACGCTAAATGGTGCCCTCCAGACAGACGAGTAGTGACCGTGAATAGACCGCACCGTTTCACGGACTCGTAGGCTGCCTTTGACATCTGACCAGAGACATACATCGAACGCTGTGGTATCTAACTCAAATTGTACTGCTAGAGCTACGGACAGTTTGTTGATCGAGCATGCTTGGAGGAATGGCGTCTATGAACAGAGGGAGATTCCTCCGCACTTTCTGTTGATGTATGGCGAGCGATGTCCAAGCCCTGGAGATCCTGGGGGGCACATGATAGGGCAGCCGTAGTTACCCTGGCCAAAAATGGTTTGGCTTCATAAAAGCGGCTCAAACTTTGTATTTTCATGTAGAAGTCGATTTGCGCGCCGGAAAGAGGAAACCAGGAGACAACAGATGATCTCTCTATGGTAATTATCTCTGTTTTTCTAGCGGCGTACCCTAATTGAGGAAGATATATACCAAACCCGAACATATATATTGGTAATGGGCTGGTTTTGGGGTACCTCGGACGGGAGCGATCCCACCAAGCAGCTTGACCCATCGCTAAAAGACTTTCTACAGCAAGAAACGCCCGTAAGATATGACCCTGCAACAGTCCAGCCTCATTCACCCTCTTCATCTCCATCAGCACAACCACAAACCAAACAATCCTCATCCCAATCGACATCTGCCGACGAATCCATCCCTGCCGACAAACCTTCGGTCCCCTCTCTCTTTCCCGATGGCCGGTATGCACACCTTTGGAAGGACTATCGACCCGTTGCGCAAGCGGAGACTCCCATGTCACCAGGAGAAAAGGTGATTGAACAATTCAAAAAGCGAAAGGATGTTTTGAACAAGGCGGCGCTAGAGAATTGCGCAGAGGAACAGCTGGACTTGTCGTTATGCTTCAAGTCTGGAACGGTGAAGGAACGAGCAACGATGTGCAGCACGAAAAACGCAAAATTCTCAAGATGTTATACAATGCAAACTGTATGTTTTCTGTTCCCTGTTTTGCTGAGATTTTTATTTATTTTCAGTGTTATTTTCCCTGGTTAGGAGGGATGCTAATAGTTTGGTCTGGTTCTACCAGAAATTCCTCCAAGCCCTGGGATATGCTTCGTCTTTCGAATTCGATCCGGATAAAGAAGAACGAATCCAGATGCATGCAGATAAGTTATATCACCAAATGTTAGACTATGAGCAGCGAGTAGAGGAAGCCAAAGCCGCAGGCCACGGACCCCCACCTCCACAAGCTCTTTTCAAACAAAATTTGCCAACTCCCTCTGCACCTTCACCTTCCCTTCCAGCCACCGCAACCGCTACAGCAACAGTAAATCCTCAATCTGCAAGCCCAGACCTCGAAATTCCTGGGGGCGAAAACGTCCCCGCAGGCGTGAAATTCAAAAAGCCGCTCAAGGACATGACGCCGCATGAACGGGAGTTAGAATTGCAAGTGTTTCATCAGGGGCGAGCGCAACAGAGCATATATTTTGAGGAAGTCGGCCCGATGTTACAAGCTGAGCATCAAGCTCGCGACAAGCGACGGGAGAAGCTAAGTGGGTGGTTTGGTGAGACGATTGGCAAGTTTCTTTCGTGATGCGCGCTAGAAAATAGAATTGATGTGTCTGCGTAATGTATATATATATAATGCCCCAACGCCCACTCAGCCAATCATGGATTCTTTATTTTACAACTAGTCCTACAAGGCTTGTGACCTCGGATTGATTCCGCTAAGAGCATTGAAAGTCTTGAAAGATATAGGGGCTATTTGTTCTGACAAATGCGGAGGCCAGTTCCACGCGGGCTGACTCCGGTGATGGTTAAACTGTACAGAGGGTAGTGAGTCTTTTTACAATACAGTAAAAATACTGCATGAAAATCCACCTGAGAGTTGTAGCATTGATGATATAATAGTGTCCAGAACATCGATGTCAGAGTTCCAGAATAGAAGTATTACAGACAAATAAAAAAGCGCCAAATGTCACCTTTAGTCTCCTAAGGAAGCAAAGAGCTGCACATCATACCATCTGTAAACAACCGTGCACGCGTACCATAGCGATGTGCTGCTCCAAGGCTAAACCCACTCATCCTGCATTTTGTCCCACGCTTTCACGAAGCCTCGGATTACCTTACTTGTGGAGACGGCGGCCTAAAAGGATGGGTCGAGTGGGATTAGGGACATCTAGGGCAGGCTCAAACTTTCTAGCTTCTGCCCATACACCACCGGTGAAAGTTTCGGTGGAGGGGTCATGCCACGCTTTGGAAAGGCGTCACAGGTGACATTCACAGTCAACAGAGATGCAGAGTCAAGACATATTCCTTGAGAGGGAGCTTTCTCCGACGGCGACTGTAGTTGCTGTGGCTCACTCAACGTAGTGCTAGAGTATTGATATAGAACCGTGCTGATATAGATCTCACTGGTCTCCACACCATGATACTGCCGATTATCAGAAAATTATGTCCTGCCAGAGTCTTGGAACGGGCGGTTGGGAGTGTGCTAAGTATGGGTAAGCTTCAGAACCGATGCAGAAGACATGAGAACCAAATATACTTACATGATTAAGATAACTTGTGAGATATAGACTTGAAATATGAGGACAGTTGCTCATGTTGAAGTTGTGATGTAGGAAGAAATGACATATCAATGTCAACTGTTCTTTTCAGGGAAGCAATCCACTTTAGACACAACACAAAGAGTAATAAAAAAAATTACCGCATAGATGCTGGGCCCAGAAGGATAATACAGCTCTTTCTTGACATTGGCCATCCAATGCTGATTATCTGCTGCTCACAAAAAACCTGTTTCCCAACATCCCACTGAACAAGTCCCATAGTAACAAAGCTTACTGCTCACGGGGCCTCAGAACTGACACACCGCCAATCTTGACAACATCAAATGCCTCATCATAATCCTCATCTTCATTCGTGGTAACATCACTTTCCACAGCCGGTATACTGTACGTCAACTGCAAATGGCGGTTGAAACAGTTGATTGTAGTGTTTCCTGTCTTTTGAGGAGTTGTATGCAGTGAGGATTTGATGGCATCAAGTAGAATATTGTCTAAAAATGCAACCACATCAGTCTTGCGAGGCGTCCATTGCAATGGTTCAGATGCCATGACGCGCGAATTTTCGCGCAAGACGACGAATCGGAAGAGTTTTGAGTCGGTAAGAACACCAAAAACAGCGGAAGAGTTCTTCTTGCTTTGAACGCGCGCCTCCTGGATAGCATGGAGATACACTAACAGCTGAGCCATGTTCCGGTCGGATGAGACATCAGTCTTAGCCTCGATCACTACCAGCATCTGCTCCAACTTATCAAGTTCGGTCATATAGCCAAGGGACCAGTCGGCTCGGCCGGAAATCTTTCCCCCGCCACGATCTTTGCTGATATTCACCATCACGGGAACTTCATATCCGACGGACAGTCGGCAATTTGCTTCAGTATCATCGAGCTGATCAAAGCGGTCTGCAAGTAAAATGTCAAACAAAGTGCGCGCAGAAGGTTCACGTTGAAACTTTGATAACCTTGGGGAGTGCTTGAGCTTATCAATCGCGAGAGCTAGGATTTAGTCAATACTAAACTTCGGTCTCCCACCAGTCAGGGGACAATTTACCCGCCCACGAAGAGAGTGGCTTTTGGGTGCTGTATTTCATTTGATCCTCTGTCAACTCCCAATAATATTGAGGATGATCATCAATGAAATCGATGCCGAGCTTATCAATAACAAGACTGAGTGTGAGTTTTGAAGATTGGTATATTGGTTCCACTGAGTTATGAGAGATTGATTGTAGGATTGATTCGAGAAACGGCTGCAATGCACTCATTTCAGGCGCGAGGCCTGTTGCTAGCAGCATCTGTAATGCTGAAATGGATGATGGAAAACGAGCTATTGCATCCGTAAGGTCGTAGTGGACGTGGCTTCTGTCGAGCTTCTGCTTTTTGCTAGGTAGAGACATGCTGGAGGGCTCTCTGAATGTAACAAAGCTAAGATAGATCTGATTGTGAAGTTGAGATTCACAGATAAGGCACGAAGTGAGAGATGAGCTTGTTGCAAGCGCAAGTTCTCAGATGCCTTGTTGGGGCTGCCGTAATTCTGTGGGATGGTTAATCTGTTCATTGTGCGGTCGCTAGCTAACTATATAAGGCTAATCACGTGCGGTGGAGGGCATCCTGGGCAACCAGTGTCCAACACCAATGGAATTGTGAGCGAGGGGTTATATAACATCTGTGTGACTAGTGATTTTAGATTGCCACAAATTTACTCGAGTTGTCTGTTGGTCAAACCATGTCCAGTGCTTGATAATGTGCGTCCGACGGTTGGTCACTCTTGATGCACGTGTCCCGAATTCCTGGGCGCATCCAGTTAGTTAAAATGTCACCTACTAGAGATCTGTAGTATTGATTAAAGTTACCTAGGGGTGCTCTCAAGTGTGTAGAGACGCGACCAGGCGTCAAGAAGCCAATGGTAGCGGTTGTTTGTGATCCATGGACGATGCTCAACCATATGCGTATTAAGTTTAGGGACGAGGTTTGCTCAAGTTGCCTAATGCAGGATTGTGTTTTATACCTGAGATAGTGTGAATAATGGGCCCATGGAGCCGGAAAATTAGTATATTGATGGGAATTCTGAGCGTAAATGGATTCAGGAGCGTGACGCGAGCGAACTCAAAAGATCGTTTTAAGCCTTAACAGGCCATACTTGATGTGTTTTAGTGGAGGTATCATGGCGATGATTATGATTATGATGACGATGAGGATGATTCTGATGGTGATGGATGATTCGGATGATGCACAGTAATGAACAGGATGACAGCGCATTTCAAGTGCAGTTGACACTGTAGAAAGTGACTGGCCGGCTGTGTCACTCGTAACTCATCTGGATATGGGATGAAGATCAAATGAAATGGAGGAGAAGGAAGGTAATCCGGATTGCGTAGTAGAGTTGTCACGGTTACCATTGATCGATATGGCTTGTTTTACATATCAGCTAATGTATCAGATTCCTGCTTGTCTTTTGTACTGTGGAAGGAAATAAAATGAAAAAATGCATGCCCACCTGTTTTAATATGTTTCAAGCCGTGGCCGGGTTTTGTTTGAGATGCCACCCTTTGAAGGCACCTGACTTCCCCGTCCAGCTTCAGCTTCAGCTTCACCTCAACCTTCGTCCCACCAGATATTTATATCAACCGAAGCATCGACTGTCCCAAATAATCACCATCTATTATCGACTTACACTGCTACCAATTCGTGTTCTATCTTACTCACATCCCATATCTTTCTCCACTAGACCCTTGATTCCGCCGCCATCTACCTCATTGTCCTCCGCAATTCTTCCAGACCTCTTATCACAGAGCTTGCTGACTGCGTACATCCATGAGGTGTCTCTGCTTAAATCCACTTCCTAGATAACCTGTAGCTTTGACAGTACCGGCATTGCTCGAGGACTTGAGGGATTCCCCCTCTCCCGATTTGTGCTTTCAAGGCTTGTCCCCAATTCCCCTGGTCCATCATGAAGGCTACTCCTCTCCTTATCTCCTGGCACGACGACAACGCCCCCATCTACTCCACTCACTTCGATCCTCATGGCAAAGGCCGACTAGCCACAGCGGGCAAGTACGTATATTATTACTTTTTTTTTTTTTTTTTTAATGAAATAAGATTGTTGCTAATGCTAAATTCTACCAGTGACAACAATGTTCGAGTACGAAAATCTACACTCCTCCTTCTGCACCCTCGCTCAGGACACCCTCCCAAGCTGACATAAAGTAAAGTTATGGAAAATCGAAACAAGCGGCGAAGAGCGAAGAGTTACATACCTTTCAACCCTCATAAAGCACACACAGGCGGTAAATGTTGTCCGATTCAGCCCTAAAGGTATTTTCACGGCGCCCCATCCGCTTCAGCCCGGAATCTTCTGTTAATATTGAAAATATACGATATAGGCGAAATGCTAGCCTCCGCTGGGGACGATGGTAACGTGCTGCTCTGGGTCCCCTCAGAACTACAGCCACATGGAGGAGGCCTGAGTGAAGACCGATCTGACGACAAGGAGACATGGCGAGTGAAACATATGTGCAGATCTTCTGGGGCGGAAATATACGATCTGGCGTGGTCTCCAGATGGTGTCTTCTTCATAACAGGCAGCATGGATAATATCGCGCGAATATATAACGCGCAAACGGGTACGGAGCAGTTTTAACTAACTCCTTGATCTTTTTTTTTTTAAAAAAGTACCGAAACTAAGATGATTAACCTTGGACTGGCATTTGTAGGCCAAATGGTTCGCCAAATTGCAGAACATTCACACTACGTCCAGGGGGTTGCATGGGACCCTCTCAATGAGTTTGTCGCAACTCAATCTTCCGACCGATCGGTGCATATTTACACTCTGAAGACGAAGGACGGACAGTTCACGCTCACATCCCACGGCAAATTTGTCAAAATGGACCTCCCCGCCCGCCGCATATCCTCAAGTAGTCCAGTTCCCCCCGATGTTCTTGGTCTTAGAACTCAATCCTCAACCAATGATTCTCTAGCAATATCTTCACCTGTCCCTTCAGCCCCTGGAACGCCAATGACTACAGCATTGCCTATGGACCCCCCGCCAGTATCTCATAGTCGTCGTTCTTCCTTTGGCTCCTCCCCATCAATGCGGCGCTCAGCATCTCCAGCACCTTCCATGCCGCTTCCGGCCGTGAAACCGTTGGAGGTATCCTCTCCAGGTCTTATCGGAGGGCTAGGAGTGAAAAATGCTAGCATCTATGCAAATGAAACATTCACGTCCTTTTTTAGAAGGCTGACATTTGCGCCAGACGGGAGCTTGCTTTTCACACCGGCTGGACAATACAAAACTTCACACGGGCCCCACGGCGATCCTCCTAAGACCAGTGAAGAAGTGATAAATACCGTATATATTTACACTCGAGCCGGTTTTAATAAGCCTCCAATTGCCCATCTGCCGGGGCAGAAGAAGCCGTCGGTAGCTGTGAAATGCTCTCCTGTTTTCTATGCGTTACGCCAGGGTACCAAGCCCACCCGACATATCACGCTCGACACATCGTCCGGCGAAGACGCTTTCCCATCACTCCCTGATTCCGCACTTCCGGCCATTACCCCAACAAAGAGCTCCTTTATGGAACCCCCGCCTCCCTTAAACACCTCGACATCTGACCTTTCTCGTCCTCTCACTTCTCCCAAGACCACTGAACCGGAAATTTGTGCCGTACAAGGAGGGCCTAGCCCAGCCTTTGCGCTGCCGTACCGGATAATTTATGCTGTTGCAACTCAGGATGCGGTTCTAGTCTATGATACCCAGCAACAAACGCCAATATGCATAGTGAGCAATCTACACTACGCGACATTTACTGATTTAACTTGGTAAGTCCTCCCCTGTGTTTGAATCCTACACGCAAACATCGAATGCTAACCTGTGGCAACCAGGTCCAATGACGGCCTTACATTAATAATGAGCTCATCGGACGGATTCTGCTCAACCCTGGCCTTCTCTCCAGGAGAGCTCGGCCAAATCTACCGCTCCAGCACAAGCGAGAAGGGCCAGCATGCCCAGCATGTCTCCACTACCTCCTCCACAACCACCACCCCTCTGCCCACACCCACCTTCGCAACATCTCCTTCCCTCTCCAAACTGAACCCCACATTCTCAGCCCCTACACCCCCTTGCACAACAACTTCAACCACAACCCCCATCACCCCGGCCCGGCCCACTAGCCCAACCGGTTCCGCAACCTCATCCATAACACAGGTCTCCACAGGCATTCCTCCAATTTCAACCTCAGCCTCCGGCCCGGGCTCTAATTCTAACTGCACAGTCATAAATAACCCAACTCCCACACTCGGCTCCGTTCCATCCGTAACAGCCACAAACTCCGCGCCACCACCGTTCCCACAAGCCGGCCTCCCGCTAAGCACTCCACCACAAACCCCCATGTCCGGCGTCTCCCACAGCGCTACGAGCTCCGTCAGCGGCAGCGTGTTGGGAAAACGGGACATATGCGGCGTGAGCGAGTCTGAGAGGGACGAGGCCAGGGACAGCGGGCGTGGGGATAATGGAGCGGATGCGGATGGGGAAGTAATCGCTGCTGTGCCAGCGGCGAAGAAGAGGCGGATTGCGCCAACGTTGATTTCTGGGGAAGACACGCCAACAGACGCACCTGCCCCGCCAACCAGTGCGGAAAAATAAATTCAATTTAATCAAGCCCCAAAAAGCGGATAGTGGGGACATGAGTATGACGCCTCAGACGGGTTGGCTATTTATTTTTGTTTCGATTTGCTTTCTGCGTGTTTCGGTAATAATGCTTGACTGGTACAAGTATTATTTCCGACAATATTTGTTTTCTTTTTCTATTATTTGTTTTTATTATTGCGGTTTTCCATCGAGGTTAGTATTTGGGCGGGCCTTGTTGTTTTTTGCTCTCACCTTTTTAGCAGTTACTACTTTTGTAACCCTTTGCTCCCTACGGCCTTACCTATCTGTACAGAAACTTTATTGTCTATTCTCCTCATTTCCCCCTTTTTTCGAAACTGACGCATATTTTGGTCTCCCAGTAGTACACAACAAAGTATTGGTTATGCGGATTTCCACTTCTACATTACGCTTTTTATCTTTCAGTTTTACTACTCTATTTTTCTCCTTTTTTTTTCCCTTTGCTCTCTCCCCAGTTTGCCATAGTAGTTACACAGCTTTCTCCTTTTTGTTTCTTCTATATATCATTCATGCTATTACTCTTATCGCCAAATGAAATGCTGATATGCCTACTGCTTCTGTTACTAGTATATAACAAAATCCTTTCCCCAGGGTTTTTGGGTGGGGGGTATGACGATTATGTATATTCTTCCTACTCTTGTCTCAAATTTTCTATTTCCATCTCTACAACCCGGCCATTCTCTCTCTCTCTCTCTCTCTCTCTCTTTTTTTTTTTTTCACGCTTTTTCCCTTTCCTGATTCACATACTCCTCTTCTCAGCTATGAGCTACTGTCACACTTCCAACTTTTGCTCCCCTCCCCACGTTCGCCATCATCGCTTTGTGTTAAGTTTCTCGAATCTCCTTGTTTAGTTCCTGCAAACAAAAAATGACCAAAAGAGAAACTCCCTCATTCTTAGCCAGTTTTCTGCATTATTATTATTATTACTATTATTATTTGTTAGCATTAGTTGAGCTATTATTGTTATTGAACATTGCAACACACACGCGCGTCCACATCATCCATTCAGGGTAAATTAAGCCAGGCTTAGGGTAACAATTTTTTAGTTATGGTTGTTACTTTATAACAACCACCCGCAGATATACACTCGAGATATATATGTGTATAGATATATATATCCTATACAAAATACATAATAGGCAGCCTGCATGTAATGTGTAGAGTAGTGTGTATGCCCTGCGCCACCCACTGTACAATTGACATGTTTTTTTTTAATCCAGACAAGCCAAAAACAAAATTAACAAAACATAACAAAGCAAATACATATACAGAGAAGAGAAGAAAGGAGTGCGACATAACAGCATGCTCATTGTGTTGTTTTTGAAGGGGGTGTGAAAGGGGATTAACAGCTTGTTCAAAATTAGTGTAGTTGCACAAAAGTGGGTGAGGTCGCTTACACAGTCTATAGATATAAATACGAATCCCGATCAGACAGCAAAGGCAGTCACAGTATGCAGGTGAAGCAAATCAAGAGCAGTCTGATAAAGATTTTTTTTCCTTTTTTTTCTTCTCTTTTTTTTTGTTTGACATTCAAAAATCAAATTGTGAACAGATAATTTGAGGAAAACAAAATGAAATAACTAGTATGCAGAACTGGTGTGAAATAGAAGTTCTGGATTCATGCACGTGCGTCTTCGAGAAGTGGTGACGGATTAATGCATAGTTGTTATAGATGGAGAAGGGACATGGGATGAGAAAAAATACAGCTAAAATCAAGGTGTAGGAAGGGAATAATTTCGTAGGATAAGACATTAATAACACTTTCCTTCCGTTTTTTCTTTTTCTTTTGACGTAAACAAACAAGTCAGTGGATAGAAAGGGTGAGTTTTGGTAAAAGCGGTTGCAGAATTAATGTGTAGAATCAGTAAACAAACCAAATTAATCGCGATAAAATAAAGAATAGTATAGCGTATCGTATTGAACGGGTTAGGAAGAGCAGCTGAGACAGGAGAAATACGCAGGATAATGCAAGGATAATGGAATGGAGAAAACGAAAACAAGAGACCATGTATGTGCAAGTCATCCTCAGATCCGGCAATATCCATCCAGCGATTTAACATCTCACCAAAATTTGCACGGGGTTCTGGACACTCTTCCTACCATGATCTTCGGCTCCCACTATGCTAACTGGCTGGTTCGTGTGAACGTTGTAGTCGTGATACAAATATTGATATATATACTTTCGTCCAACCGACTAAGCGTCAAGAGAAATAGATTCCGCGCTTAGTATCCATTGGCGCTTAGCAGCGGCCGCTGTGCTTCGGGTATACCAGGTGTCAGATCCCGATATCCGAATCTCGTCACTATCATTGCCATTTTCATTATCGCTCGTACAGTCACCGTCGGCCCGGCCGAAGTCATCTTCCTGGCCATCTCCAACACGAAAAATGTCGAAGGGAGTCACACGCCTTACTTCGGAATCACACACGACTCCACGTTGCTCGTCAATGTCAGTGGGATCGGCGACCAGAGTCGGGAATTTCGGAAGCGAAGTGGACTGGTTGACAACAGTTTTCGGGGTAAGAATCATTGGTGTCGATGTTAGGGCGGGATTAAAGCGGCGGAGCCGCGTGCGGAAGTACTGGAACGTCATAGGTGACAAAGGGCTGAGGTTGGCTCTGTCTTCGTTCTATATATAGGCATACAGGAATTAGAATTTGTTTTCGCGCATAGGTGAACATTAGACCAAAGGACACAATGAGCTGATGGCGGTAATAAAAGAATAAACCCACAAATAAATGATGGTATAAATGTCAATATATAGCAAGGATCATGGAATGTCCAAGAATTGCTCGGGCTTAGTAACTCTGAGCGGATACGATCGCAGGCTGTAGTTATCAGTGTAAGTAAGTTTAGATCCAAAATAAATGGCCAATATATTGATATCAGTAGATACGATAGCTTTCCTCGTAAGGACTGCATAGAAGAATATGAAAAGGGGAGGTGGCAACAAAAACTTACAGGACTATTCAACATGCTGTTCCGCTTGTTTCTGCCTTTCTTAATGTGGCTCTTCAAGGCGCTCGAATCGAGAGGCTTCAACAGCTCGAAGCTGCAAAGTAATTCAGCAGAAACCGACATAATTGCGCCCCAGTTATCGAATTCGCCGCAATACTGCAGAAGAAATGTTAGATATCAACTAGTGGTAGGAAAATAAATAGAGAGACTAAAAATAGGACTAAAATTTTTACATTTGGAGCAGAGAACACGGTTACTAGGATCCGATCGTTGAAGAACTCATAGCCATCCTCGACAACCATATGCGCGCGGCACACAAGATCAAAGTCATGGCGTTGTAGAAAATCCATGATGACTTTCTTCCCGAAGCAATAACTCACGCCTCTCTCGTTGGGTTCCCAATCATTGTCCATATCAGCGGGATCACTCCAAAGAAGATCGTTAAGTAATCCATAATCGGGAACGTCTGTTGGGCGGGCAATTCCACGGATGTCATCCATATGGGCCAAGCTTGGTGAGAGCCCACCATGAACGCAAAAGATCTTGCCAGCGACAATGGAGGCAATTGGCAAGCAGTTAAACGTATCGACGAACGTTTTCCAGATTTTGATATTACATCTGCGCTTGCACTCGTCGTAAAACCCGTAGACTCGAGTCACATTGGCGCACTCGTGGTTTCCCCGGAGTAGAAAGAAGTTTTCGGGATATTTCAATTTGTAACACAACAGGAGTAGGATTGTCTCCAAACTCTGTTTGCCGCGGTCGACATAGTCGCCGAGAAAGAGGTAATTAGCGGCTGGGGGAAAGCCACACATTTCAAACAACCGAATTAAGTCGGTATATTGACCATGGACATCTCCCACAATCTTCACAGGCGCCGAAAGTTCAAGTAAAGCTGGCTGGCTAAGGAGCACTTCACGAGCTGCCATGCAGATAGCGATTATTTCAGCATTTTTCAAACAGACAGCCTTGGTGACCTTCGTTGAATATCCTGCGTCAAGAAGCCTTGTAATCATGTCATCGACATCAATCGATTTCAGAGCACCAATTCCCATTCCAGGCGAACCATTTGTGATTGACTGGCTTGTAACCGCGACGTCTTGCAGAACAGGATTTATAGCTCCTTCTCTCTTTATGAGGATAGATTCTCCAGGCTTCACATGAATGGAGGATGGGGTTGGACGGGAAGGGGGAGTGTCGGAAACATGGCCAACCTCGCCAGATCTGCGTACTTCATTGATGTTTTTATGGCCGTGGCCTAGGGAAGCGGACTGGGAAGGTGATGGAGGAGGGTCTGGAGCATCCACATAGGAACGCTGGTCATCCGCTGTTGTGGGCGTGGGAGGGATTGTAGAGGAGACTGCGGAGATACGATTAGCTCGGGAATTAGCGGACTTCGCACTTGTTGCGGATTTGATGGAGCCTGCATCTGATTTGTCCGGTGAACCGTTCTCAGCACGCGATAGGGTGGAGATTGAGCCTCGGGGGCTATCGTTCTTATCGTTTTTTCCACCGGGGATTTTGGAGCGGATGGAGCCACGGATGGAACGACCCGAATCGCGAGTGTCCGTCCGAGAGAAAGAAGGGTAAGATTGGAGACTTTCGCCGGGCTTCTCTACAGATAAAGGTGCACCATCACTGCGTTTCGATTGTTGCTGACCCATCGTACGTGGGCAACGCGCGTTTAGGTGTCACAGGCAGAACACGGAAAATTAGTGGTAGGAGAAAGCCAGGAAGCAGGGAGGTATGCCAGCCGCCGTATCTGTGGGTTATCCTCAAGGTCAAACTTCTGGTTACGACTGGCAGGAAGTTCTTTTCAACGAGTGCGATCGGCCACAGGTTACGGCGGCCGGAAAAGCGTGGAAAGGAAGAACAAGAAACTACTCTCCACAAAGGGTCTTGTCAACGCCACTCGCGTCGCTGTAGTGGGAATTTCGATGCTCAGTTGTTGATCCACGGTTTCGTAGGGGAAAAAAAGCGGGAGATGAAAATGGTTTCGATGGTGACGTATCTCCAGGATGGAAATGCTCAACTGATCATCTGGAGGTCACTTTAAAACAAGCGGGATGCGAAATAGAGCTATCTTGCGGCTGAGCAAGGAGGATACGGGAGTGTTTGGCAGCGAACTCGTTCAGTAAAAGCACTGGTGTAGGGATAATGTTTTTATCTAAGATGTCAGCAGAATGTATTGGGATAAGGTAGGAGGATAACCAGGATAAGAGGGAAATGGCGGGAGGAAGGGAAATGGAGGGGTAGCGGCAAGCGACGATTATAGCCTACAACAATAATAATACATACTAGAGGCGAAGCCTGGAGGAGAGGAGGTTCAGGGAGGCTGGGTGAGATATTTGCCTCCCAGGTGGACAAGACCAGTCGATCTGTACGATGGGACAATACAATGGTACAGTGGCGGGTGAGATCCCAGGCGAATCTCCGCCTCAAACAGAGCGAGGCACCAGACGGAGTCGGTAGGACGGCCAGACACAAGGCAGCAGATGTCTGTGAGACGCCAGTAAGGTGGTGAAGTGGTGAGGTGGTGAAATAGCGAAATGGTGAAGTGGTGAAGTGGTAAAGCGGAAGTTGTTGAAGGCGAGGACATCTAGAACTCTTTCTATTCTGGGGAGGGCCCAGCTGACTCATCGCGGCCCGGCGGAGCATAATCGGGCCGAGTCTAGATCGCTCTCGCAATTACGTAAGACGACATATCCCATGAGCTATCAGGCTAGTATGGCTAGTATAGGTTCCTCCCTGCGATTGTCAATGGGATGTTGGTGGACTGAAAATGTGTGGATGTGATCAAGAAGAACAACACTGCGGTTCATCCATTGGGAGGCCCACTGAGCGACCGGCAGCGGTAAGATACTACATGCCCAGACATCGAAGTGTGACAGCATATCTGCCACCAATCCACTCATCCCTCAGAACGCCCTTCCCAGAGGTTTAGCTGATGCGCTAGTCATGGAATCGGTTTTTACTTTGGTCGCTCCAGTTATCCATCTGACGAAAAGGTCAGACGAAATCTGATGCCATTCCAGGCCTCCCGCTATCCGACATATGGACAGGCGATTCCCACAAACAGCTGTCTCAGTGTGAAAGTCTTTGAAAGAGGACGTAGAAACAAACGCCAGTGCACGTGGTCCATTGCAAGATTCCGCTCCGGGTATCACCGCTCCGCTTGGCGCAGAGTATGTGCCCGAACCACGCTCAGGCCCCGATCGCTTACCACGAGGGAAAGGATGACAACCCGTGGCATTCGAAACCCACCAGCTCGTTTGCGAGACTTGCACAGCATGCGATGCCCAGGCCCGTGGAATATGACCAGTTTCCTAGAACCTTGGCATTGAAGCCAAAGCAGAAAATGTGTTTCAAGACCATATATCTACTCCGAATCTTTCTAGATATAGAAGCTTATTAGGTCTGTGGCATTTTAGGTACCCTCCCACAAGCCGCACCCAAAGGCTCCCATCTGACATCGCTCCTACATGACTGAATCTCGGAGGATGGGGGGATAGTTCAGGCCAGCTCCATGACTGGCTTGAGGCGGAGATTAGCCACATCACCCTCCGCCAAGCATGCCACTCGGGTCTTGTCTTGAACGTCCTTTTGCTTGGCATGTCAGTCCCGCCAGTTTCAATAACGCTACAATCGAATGATGTGAATGGAGTTGGCAGGAGTAGATTGTTACGGCTTCTCCACCAACTCATCAATAGAATGCAAATGCAGTGGCTGAATGCTGGAGCATCTTCCCGGGGGAAAACATCAGTATTGTTGACTTTTGATGACCAATAACCAATATCGCGTATGCGGGCGGACATAAACAGGCATACCCTCTCGTCCTCAATTCACAGGGTTTGGGGTTGGGACTCCGATCCGGAGAAATTCACACCCTTCGACCGGTTTCTCCCGTTGGTGGCGCTCTGTCTCGAATTCGCGCGGAGTTGG
Organism: Histoplasma capsulatum G186AR; assembly: GCF_000150115.1. Taxonomy (NCBI): domain Eukaryota; kingdom Fungi; phylum Ascomycota; class Eurotiomycetes; order Onygenales; family Ajellomycetaceae; genus Histoplasma; species Histoplasma capsulatum. The sequence continues at coordinate 431,195 of NW_025544811.1, read as the reverse complement.
CTGTTGCTTGTCCTGAATGAATTAACGTCAAATCATGCATAACCATGCGTTACAACTGGACAAGTTTGGCTGAAAGTTGAGATAGGAAAAGGCAACCTCAAAAAGCCTCCATTGGGACATGTCATATGACATGTGTAATTGAACTTCAGGAGGCTTGTGGCATACTAACCAATAATATGATGTCTTTGTTCCTTTTCTTTTTTTTGTTCTTTCTTTTCTTTCTTTTTTTATCTAAAGGGAATGATCCACGACACCAGTGAATTAAAATTATACCCGATTTTAGCGGATCAATTGCCGAATTTCGGCCTAGAATCTTCCAGTGAGCTAAAAACAGAGAATAACGGTGAATTCCTGCGCCAGCGCCATTTACTCTGCACTTTAGGGTTCAGAATCCCGCTCATATGCATATACAGGGATAGTATGGGGGGGACTCTCTCCCCCAGGACGTACTTGATCCTGACCTCGAAACGTAACACATACGCTATCTAATCGTTATCTGACGAGGAAATCTCCTGCCCTCTACGATGTATAGCCGGGATGCCCTGAATCGTAGATAGCTTCGTGGCTGGAACTCACTGGTTACTCCGATTTGTTAGATTATAGAACAATGATATAGCAAACCGTTGGTTGCAACTATTGACTCTGATGGATGGTATCTTGATTTCATAGCGAGAAAAATAATGGGGGAAGGCAGGCAGTCCAGCAAAAAACAATGAAATTGTTAACATAAAGAGGCATCATCAAGCCTTCCAGCATCATCCTCATGCCATCCCTTGTGTGTACTGTATATACATCCAACATATATGCCCCCACGTAGGCTACTTTTGTAGGTAGGCGTCAGCACCAGCTGAGACGGTTGGATATAGAACATATATATTAGCACCGGTTGGTTGCACGGAGCATCCTGAGAGTGAGAGCCACCTTGCACTCCCTTTTGGATGAAGCGTTGGTAGAGAAAACGGTCAGGGACACTAGGGGCGCAGTGTGGGGATAGAAGAACCCCCCTTATCCCCGATCTTGCCCACATCTGGGCCCGCGTGGATCACAATGGGAACACCATTCTTGCGCTCAGAGAATGCAGCCCTGAGAAGTGCTGTGCCATATTCTATACGCTCGAGACCCATGGCGTTCGCTTTGGCCCTTTTTGCCAATGAGCAACCGGGCTATCTCAGTGTGTCTCTGAGCAACAGCCGTTGATAGCGCCGTGTTTTATCGCCAATTACACAAATTGGCATCGGCGTCATCGTTGATCACAAGTTGGGTGGTCTGTTAAAAGCTTCGCCCCCCCAAGGAGCAGCGACCTGGCGACGACAAGTCGATCACAGGATTGAGATTCACTCTCTTCTCAATGAATAATTTGACTACGCCTACTCCGTAGATAGCCAAGAGAAACCATGATAATTAGCTCTGGACTGTACACCGCTCAAAAAGCAATTTCTCCACGTTTCATTCAATCAAGCTTCTGGCTCCTCGCCACCCCCTAGCTAACTAGTTGGTTGGCTGCGAAGTTGCTTATACAGATATTACATACCTGACTGGAGGCAGTCTGCCCAATGGCTGTTCTGAAAGCCTCAGCTACTTTCGATGCTACTCATGCCACGGGTTTGTGGCCTGTCCTGTGTGGTTCATTGATGTCTCGTTAGTTGATTTGCACTTACGCCGGCAAAAATAGTAGCCTGTGATCGGCTCCCAAGGAACGTCGAACGTCGCCATGCCTATCCTGTGCTGTGAAAATGTGAGTAGAATCGAAGCGCGGGTGCTCCCAGAGTGTAAGCAGGTATGATCACGGCCCGGAAGCTCTGGTGGGTGTCCTCAAGGGATGCTCCGATATAGCAAGATCATTCGCTCAATAACATGAGTAGCCAGTTTCTTTCTGTGGGGATGACGGCCACTGCGCTGAAGCTTCGATAAATAAATTTTCGGCTGAGATGTTCCTTTCAGCCCCCAAGACGTTGCATCCCCTCCGATAAGATGGTGAGGTCGAGATAATGTACTGGTACAAATTTCAAGTGGTTCTGGACTGTAATGCCTGTTTGTGGGTCTACAGGGTACGATTGCTTCGGATCGTTGCCTTGTGGGCCGGCTTTAACTATTTTCATAACTAATGTAGGGCTTTAATTGAGTGGCATTGGCCCCACATGGCTCCTTTGGAGTGCAGATCTCGTTAGCAGCTTAGAACCGACAAAATACCCTCTCGCCGCACGGTCTTCAAGTTTATGTCTGTTTGAGAAACAGCTGAAGATGAAGGCGTATCTTCTCAGTGAGCCTACAAAGATAGCCCTGCAAACTGCCAGCAGAACAGAAAATGTCCTCACCTTGGACCGTGAGAACTCATATCATCCCGGCGGCATACCCTCGCTCGTTACGCCGGGGTACCCGCAACCCGCATAACTCCCGACTGAAGCTGCACGTCAATGAGTACCGCCCGCACAGGGGCGCGCAAAAAGATGGAGGAAACCCGGATAACCCCGGCGCAACAATAATCTTCGCCCATGGAGTCGGCTCAGTCAAAGAATGCTATGAGCCATTCTTCGCTGACCTCCTCACAAACCCGCTTACACCCGCGATCCATGCGATCTGGGCCGCCGACGTCGTCAACCATGGCCAATCCTATCAACTGAATGAGCGCGAGATAGGCGACGAACATCACTGGTTCGACGGGGCGCATGATATCATGCAGCTCATCAACCACTTCCAGTCCTCAATGACGCTCCCCTTGATTGGCATCGGGCAGAGCTGGGGCTGTGTGCACCTCCTGCTTCCCGCGGCATGGCACCCGCGCATCTTTCAGGGGATCGTGCTCATGGAACCCGTGCTGGAGGTGGGATATCACCACATTGAAGAGCTGAAAGCGCGCGGTGTCCCCGGGCAGGGGCTGGCGCGGAACGTGAACATGGGTTTCTCTGTTGCGCTGATGCGAGATCGATGGGAGAGCCGTGAGGCAGCAGAGAGACACATGCGCAAGTCGAAGTACTACTCACAGTTTGACCCGCGTGTGCTAGCTCAGTCCCTACGGTATGAATTGCGCGATATGCCCGATGGAAGTGTTACGCTTGCAACACCTAGATATCAACAAGCACAACTGTTTATGCGCGCCGACCCGCCAATGAAAGGTTATCCCGCTGGGGAAGACTATGCAACGAGGGCTGAAGAGAGTTTTGTCGCACAGGGGTTTTATCGGGGTGAGCCGGCGAAGATAAAAGAGTATCTACCAGGTGTGCATTGCAAGGCGTTATATGTGTGGACTGCGGATAACAGTCCGCTTAGTACGGATTCGTACCGGAACCGGATTGTTGGGAAGACGGGAACAGGTCTCGGTGGAGGCGGAGGGGAAGCGACGGGGCAGGTGAAAGAGGTGTTTGTGGCAGCGGAGGGCCATGCCCTGCCGTTTCTTGAACCCAGAGGAACGGCCGGGGCTGTTGCGAAGTGGCTGACCAAGGAACTCAAACCACAGTGGGAGATAGAGAAAGCGCGGCAGAGAAAGGAGCCAGGTATTGATCCTATCACCGTACCCCATGAGTGGGTTCAGAGGATTTCAAAACTGTGAATTTGAATTTTCAGTTTGGGCTTTCTTCTTTCAAAATTCCTATCTTGAGGATATTTTGTTGAATAAACTCGTGAAATTAAGTTCTATTAGAACCAGAGGTACAGTCATATAAATAAGGAATTGCATCGTAGACTGCACAATAATATAAAAATTGTTAACACTTCAGTGTAATATTCCCTTAATATCTATAGACCGTTTAGCTCTCCAACCATCCAGATACCTGTATTTCACACCATGGCCAGGCTTCGTGTGAGAGCTTCTTCACTTTCTCAACAGGATGGCTAAATCTGTCAACTTTGCGGTTAGCATTTGAGCTATTCTTGTCACTCTAGTGCTGCATCATGCCGCCCTTTCCCTTGAAGTGAAGGGAAGAAGGTTTCATTATGGTCTGCGCCTGATTATGGGAGATGTGAGCATAGTTACCGCATTGCGACGCCTTGCTATCCTATCTCTTTGACCTATTTCTGCCGGCCTAGTAGTGGCTCTAATATCAGGGCCATGTAGCAACTTTCCTGACCTTCTTGGTGGAACTGTGCAAGCAGTGCATAGGTATACATTGTAACGATGATGATAAGCCTTACCCCTTACCCTAACTTTAACCCTAACCCTAACGTATACCACCAAACCATGATTTTGCTTAGTCATTGCTCTTTGACATCACCGAGAAGTTTGAAATGCAACAAAAGTTCAAGTTGATAACGGCTTCTTGCAATCTTCCACGCCGCCTGTCTTGTCTTCCACAATATCCCATGTTCCTAGCAAATGGCCCTAGGAGCCATTTACATACTTTTACCCGACTTTTACAACCACCTCTCTTTTTACGCATTCAATCTCTTGGAGCAACTCGCTCAACTCCCCGCATCGCAGCATCTATACATAGTGCTGCCGCGATACCGGCAGCCGCAACCATACCAAAAACAAGCAATCCAATGCCCTCACCTCTAACGCTTAACCTCGAAGCGAAATGCTCTGTATGTCTCATTCCACTTCAAAAGCCCAAGAGCTGCGGACGTATCTAACGCTTTCGGCTTTTTGTCCATCTATGTTAGACTACAAAAGCCCGTGCCAGCACCCTCTACCTCCCGCACGGTCCCGTTCAGCTCCCAATATTTATGCCCGTGGCCACGCAAGCTTCGCTTAAGGGGTTGACGCCGGAGCAACTCGCCCAGACCGGATGTAAGCTGTGTCTGAATAATACGTACCATTTGGGTTTGAAACCTGGGCAGGCAGTGTTAGATGAGGTTGGTGGAGCCCATGCGTTCCAAGGGTGGAATGGGAATATCTTAACGGATAGCGGTGGGTGAGTTTACATATATTTCTTTTTCAGTTGGTCGGTGGTGATGGGTGGTGTTGGAGTAGTTGAAAATGGTTATTTGCGTTTGAGGAGCCTCGCATGAAGAAACGGGGAAGCAAGTAGAGACGAGGGAGGAAAAGGCGCCGAAGGCGGACGATGGATGGGTTAACAAAAAGAGGATCATTCCATGCGGGGATATCGTAGCTAATATTATGTGCGTTGGCAATTGGTAGGTTCCAGATGGTTTCCCTCTTGAAACTTGCGCAGGTTACAGAGGAAGGGGTACGGTTTTTGAGTCCGCACGATGGCACCCCCATGTGAGTTTCCACCACCGAAATCTTCCCGTTACCTTTATTTGGCTCCAGAATTATTCGTTATTAAACTCGGTGGGCTAAAAGATAACGGATAGGCTTCTTACGCCGGAACACTCGATTTCGTTACAAAATTCTATCGGTTCAGACATCATTATGCAGCTCGACGATGTGATAGCAACCACCTCCCCCGACCATGCGAGAATAAAAGAGGCAATGGAGCGATCCGTGCGATGGCTCGATCGATGCATTGACGCACATAAGTACCCCGAGAAACAAAATCTATTCTGCATTATCCAGGGTGGGCTGGATCTGGAGCTTCGGAAGGAATGTTGCAAGCAAATGGTTGAGAGAGATACCCCTGGGATTGCTATCGGTGGACTTTCTGGTGGTGAGGCGAAGGAAGAATTTTGCAAAGTGTGAGTTTTGCGCCCAGGAGAGTCGTCCAAAAATTTAGGATATTGGAATGGCTAATAATTTTACACTCGCTAGGGTAAATGCTTGTACTGCGCTACTCCCAGAGAAAAAGCCGCGATATGTGATGGGTGTGGTACGTGGCTTTCGGTCTGATGAATGAGTGGAATGAACACTGACAGTTTGCAGGGATATCCAGAAGATATCGTTGTGGCTGTCGCCCTCGGAGCAGACATGTTTGATTGCGTGTGGCCCACAAGAACAGCTGTTAGTTTTGATTTTCTGCTCAACATCACCTAAACGAGTTTCTAGCAAAAAAAAAAAATGCTGACCCCGGAAACAGCGCTTCGGAAATGCAATTACTTCGTTTGGCACCTTGAACCTTCGGAATGCGTCATTTGCGAACGACTTTCGGCCGATCGAAGAGGGCTGTCAATGCATGTGTTGCCGACCCAAAGAAAAGGGGGGTCTTGAGATCACAAGAGCTTACATCCACCATCTTGCCGCCAAAGAAACGGCAGGAGCTCATTTGTAAGTACTCTGTAGCTGCTGGAACAGAAATCGTGGAGCCACGCCTGCTAACCCTAATGTCCCAGACTTACAATGCACAATGTCCACCATATGCTGGCAATGATGGGTTCCCTCAGAGCGGCGATTCTGCAAGATAGATTTCCTGATTTTCTCCACAAATTCTTCAAGACAAGGTACGGTGACTACACGAGTATACCCCAATGGGCAGTCACAGCTCTACGTGGAGTTGGAGTTGATTTGCTAGCTGGTTGATCTTGGTTTCATCTGGATTCGGGAGTTAACTGCAACATCATGATGGGCTCATTTGAGACGGCGCTTTGAAAGGCTTCTCAGCTAGTATATAGACCGGAGATTTGATCCACAGCCATGAGTTATGGAGGCCTCGCAAAAACTAGAAATGTAAATGGAAATCTTAATACCGGACGGCGGATAATTCCAATTCTCATGATAGTAGTTATGAAGTGAGTGTGCCCTAACCGACTGACCCGTCACGTGTTCTTCGCGTCGCGTCGATGTTGGAAGTCAATTAAGCAAGAGAACTCGAACCCAACGGGATGCCAGCAATCATCCCACAAATACATCATTTCAATGTCCGTTGAAGAAGAAACTACGGCCAAAATTATAATCAATAATGCCTCAGTCCGACATGCAAACCGTTCCCATCACCCCTTCAGAAACACCAAAGCCAAATGACAGCTCAACCCCGCCAACACCAGCGCAGTTGGCCTCTCTCAGCCCCTCCCCCAACCACAACCCTTCCCACGAGGAACATCAGTATCTTCGCCTAATCCGTTCAATCCTCGAAACGGGCGAACACCGCCCTGACCGCACCGGTACAGGCACTCGCTCTCTCTTCGCGCCGCCACAACTCCGCTTCTCCCTCTCAAAACGTACTACCTCCAACCCCACTTCCACCTCTTCTCGCACCCCCGTTCTCCCTCTCCTAACTACTAAACGCGTCTTCCTTCGCGCCGTCATCGCCGAACTCCTCTGGTTTATATCAGGAAGCACATCCTCCCTCCCTCTCAGCGAAGCCGGCGTCAAGATTTGGGATGGCAACGGGAGCCGCGAATATCTCGACTCAGTCGGCCTCTCTCACCGCGCTGTTGGTGACCTAGGCCCCGTGTACGGATTTCAATGGCGGCATTTTGGCGCGGAATACATCGATGCCCAGACAGACTATACAGGCCAGGGCGTGGATCAAATTGCAGAGGTGGTACGGAAACTGAAGGAAAACCCATATGACAGGCGCATTATCCTAAGCGCATGGAATCCAGCAGATTTGAAGAAGATGGCGTTGCCGCCGTGTCACATGTTTGCGCAGTTTTATGTCTCCTTCCCTGCTGGGGATCGCGATGATGGCGGGGAGGAAGGCGAGGAGAAAAACGAGAAGGAGAAGAGGAAAGGAACATTATCTTGTCAACTTTACCAACGTTCATGTGACATGGGGCTTGGGGTGCCGTTTAATATCGCCTCATATGCACTGCTGACGCATATGTTAGCGCATGCGGCGGATTTGCATCCCGGCACATTGATACATACCATGGGCGACGCGCATGTGTATTTGGATCATATTGAGGCGCTGCAGGAGCAGTTGACGCGGGAGCCGGTGGAGTTTCCCGAGCTGATAATTAAGCGTGATGACCGAGGCTCGGGGATTATGGATGGGTGGAAGGAGGAGGAGTTTGAAGTTGTGGGATATAAGCCGCACAAGGGGATCAAGATGAAAATGAGCGTTTAGGGATTTGTTTGGGAGTTTTATGACACTTTCTCCTTAGCTCCCTGCATTTCGAAAGCATGGAGAAATGTCGAATGCATTCTGATATTGTCAAGTTAATAGACAGTTAGTATCTTGCTATATCATTTTGACAGTATATCATATCAATTGATGCTATTCTATGACGCTCTTGAACATCCTCGCAACCGGTGCTTTGGGTTCAGGTGAACGGGTATATAAATCTTCATATATTTCTATGTATACATCGAGATCAGAAAAAAAAATGGGATGGGGAATATGCTCCTTTTCCGAGAGTCCGCAGGAAAAGTGCGATGCTGGGAACACGTTAATGCTGTCATGAAATGGAGTAAGCGTTGATCATCAAACAGAGGAAGGCCATAAACACCGGGACGTCAGGGATCAAAAACTGTCACTAGTTACATAAATCCAGAATAAATAAATAAATATAAAAAATAAAATCGTAAGAGCCATCACCACCCACGGATAAAAAAAAGGGGATATCAAGCCCAATGGAAAACTATCTACTATCACCGCTCTATAGCAAGATCTGGCGGTGGACCAACACCGCGAAGTAGCACAATGGTGTCTCCTTGCGCAACACCGCCAGAGGCGCCAAGCTTCTCGGAGAACTCTAGCAACTTCCCTCCTTCAACATGGAAGACGCGCAGCCTCTCCGCCTCGCCAGCAACTCTATTATTGACATTTTGCACCTGCAACCTGCGTGCCGCATCGTCCAAAACCTTGCCCACACTCCAAGCGGAGTCGAAATAAAAATCGCCAGTGGGATACTTCGCCGTTGTGGTGTCCGCAGACGCTTCAACATGCAAGTAAAACCGCTTCGGCAGCGCAAGGTTGGGGTCGCCTTTTGCTTTCTTCTTCAGCTCTGCAAGCATCGCCATGCGCGCGGCAGCGCTGTTGGGTTTCGGCTTCGGAGTCAGATTCGCGGCGACCGTGGAGGATTTATCTTTCCCCCACGTCCGTAGGCGGGAGAATGCTAGCCGTGCCTTTTCAGTCTGGGATGGCCCTTGTCTGGTAGGCCGCGCACCTATCGGGGTGAGTTTGGCGCAGTCATGGTCTTCGCGCAAGCGATGTTTGAGACAGTATTGGCGGTTACATTCGTTGCAGTGAACGCCAGTATTTTGCAACGTGTGGATCAGGGTTTTGCAGGAAGGGTGTGAGCATTGCGTAGAGTTGTAGACGGTAGGTTTTACCGGCGGCAGAGAGGAGAGCATGCTGCTGTTTCTGGTGCCCGTGGCTCCGATAGAGTTTTTCCGTCTGGAAGCGGCCCATTCCCCTGCGTGTGTGCATTTGTGAGCAGTTTCCGTCCGGTGATCGAGGCAGAAAGTGCCCTTGCAGGATTCGCAGCGGAAAGGGAGGAAATCGAGCTGGTTGCAGTAAGAGAACTGGCAATGTTTGCCTATGGATTCAAGATCACGATCAAGGTCCATTTGCGTAAATGAGGACTCCTCCTGCTGCTGGGCCGGGGTGCCTGTAGAGAATGTTATGGGAGCCATGATGAGTGCTGGGGAGAGCAGGATTGATACTCTCTTATGTTATATGATATGGGACAAATGATGGTCAGTCGGAGGTGTCTATTACCAATCAAGGTATACTACCTATGACTGTCGATTGGCTGAGACCACTGCATAGAGCAGGCGGCAAAGCAATGATGATGATGATGATGGTGATGGTGGTGAGGGAGACGGCGGAGAAGGCACGGGAATGTTCTGGCCAAGGTGTTGGGCACTAGTTGCCCAGGTGGCCCTCCACCGCACGTGATTACCCCTATATAGTTAGCTAGCGACCACAACAATAACAAGATCAACCATCCCACAGGTTATGGCCTGGATAGCAGATTTTTAAGAAAAACAATGTGTTTTGATTAGAATACACTGCAACCAATGTTATATTGAATGAGTTAGACATTATTCCTCTGAAAAGAGAGTTTTTTGTCTATAAAAATGATGTAATTGATGGAATTACTGTCAAGACTGCTGCAGAGATTAGACTGGCCGCTGGGACCATGAATTACACATTTGGTTTGGTTTGGTTTGATCCCAGTCCATTTCTTGGCATGATTTTAGTGGGACCAGGACCAGAATGGGAGTGTAAAGTGACTAGAATTATCAAAACATGAGTGAAATGGGACTAAAAAATCTTGATATTCCATGTAAAGTGACTGACTATCAAAATCAGAACATGATCTGGGACTGATCATGATTTTGACTCAAGTTTGGTCCCATTCTGATGATTATATAATACATCAATCTGATGATATGATTGGTGGAGATATTACCTCTATCTTGCTTAGTGCTGCTGCCAATCTACCTACCGCTGCCAACCTATCTATCACTGCTAATCTATCGCTGCTAATCTATCGCTGCTAATCTATCGCCGCCAACCTACCTACCGCTGCCAACCTACCTACCGCTGCCAACCTATCTATCGCTGCCAACCTATATAGGGTAAATCATGGTCCCATTTGGTCCCATTTTGTAAAATGGGACCAAATGGGACCAGAATCACTAATTTATTAGTAAAACATGATCTGGGACTAGATTTATAATATAAACAGTGTAAAGTGACTAATTTGCTAAACACTATATGGGATCAGAACTAAGATATCTAATAATGGAACTGAGGAAAAATTTGGTCTCAGTTCCATGCATGGTCACACAGTCAGTCTACAAACAATTTTATATTTCTTTAAATTCAAATAAAACAGAATATATAACACTCAGTAAAGCAGTATACAAAGTAATATAATTGTATAATATAATAATGAAACTAGAATTTATTACAGCAAAGAACTTCTTATTCATCAGAGCAGATAATAAAAATTCAATCAATCTAACTATCATTGTCACAATTATAATATACAGTAAGTATATCAACACTCACTTTCACTATTCTTATATACAACTGAATGAAGATATTATTTCAATTAATTATATTTTCACTGAGAATATGATAGCAGACAGATTAATTAAATCTCTGAGTATAGTAGTATTTAGATGTTTCATTAAATTACTAGAACTTTTTACTGACAACAGCAAGAATGATTAAATTTCTGTATATAGCATGTTTTTGAAATGATTTAGATTAAGATAGCTAGCATGGAATATTTATAGAAACACATCACACACATTGGCATGTGGGGGGGTGTTGGACACTAGTTGCCCAGGTGGCCCTCCACCGCACATGATTACCCCTATATAGTTAGCTAGCGACCACAACAATAACAAGATCAACCATCCCACACAAGGAACGGGGCTTTGCGATGATGACATAAGGTTCCACGTGTTTCAAACGCGGGAAGTTTATTTCTCCGGCTCGTTATGGGCAAAGTACCAAAGGAGCTCATCCAACCATTTCAACCTCTATCCTGCGCAGTCCTTCGTCTTCAAGGAGCGAGATCGAGGGACGCCTCCACAACAGCCACAATTTTTTGACTCTGCACAATGCACAAGAGAGGTAAGTTTGGCTGCTTTGGTATGTTATCTCTCTCTCTGTTACTTGTTTTCTTGTTTTCCTCGATGAACCCTTGTATACTAGTTCAGTATGTTGAGAAGGGTTGCTCGTGGCGTATCTTCGCTTTTGCCTTGAGCATTTTATACTAGGGATGCAAGGTGTGAAGCAGGGTAGAGTCAAGTTAATTGCTAAAGTAACTCATGGTTACCATTCGCGAACTGTGCAGCCTAGTGGCGGATGAAAGGGTTTACACGTCTAACAAGTTAGTATATGAGACCTTAATTCCGGAAGGGCTTATGGTCCGCATCCGCGGGAATGAGATCTATCTCAGTGAGTCAGAGAAGTACGGCGGCATGACGAACTATGGAGATACCCTACTTCTAGAGAATAGTGTTTTACAGTGGCTTCGGAACTGGCCAGGCTACTTTCACCTCCTCAAGCAACAAGTTATAGCGTGTGAAACGTGCGGACGAGTAGCACGGAACACTTTCTTTTCACCAAGCGAGTGCTCGAACCCGAATGCTTCGTATAGGTAAGGGCTGGAAAGCCTGTGGAAATGGTCAAAGCAAAACTGCAAATGTCTGGATCGGTTGACCTTCATAAATGGTTTCTATGCTATTTCAGTGGAGGTGATTACAGACTATTGTTTTGAATAATTGCTAGTCTCTTGATATAAGAGGGCATTCTAAGTGTTCATCAAGGTCTAAACGTATTCTAAAGACCTAATATCTTACTACAGACCTATTCCCTTCAGATGTTTAGGGTGAAAGCATCACTACCTAGGTGGAATGAGAAGTATACATCGTGAGTGGCTGTATTCCATCAGTTTTGGTGACTGGATACTGGAACGGAATACACTGTGCCAACTGTTGATCAACTTGTGCATGAGGCAACATTGTTGTCATGGCTGCAGGTGACACGGTGAGAAATGCAATTGCAATAGTGCTGTATTATTCAGTTTTAGACTGTGGAATATATAGCAAGTTGACCGTAGAAATGTAAAGTCCCATGATCCTTGAAAAGCTGTCATATACAGTTAGTATGCTACATTTTAATACATGTACTAGTATTTCAACTGTTGATGTTATTTGCTGATAGTTCGAATGGTTCAATAGAATACAGCCATTAAGGGAAATCTCCAGTTAGAAGAATCCTTCTACTCCTTCACCCTCAAGTAGAATGATGAAAGGATAGAAGAATTGACAACAAGTCCTCCGTATTTTATTCTATAGCACCATTGGACGCCTGCAGAGAGTAATCCCTGGCACCGGTGCTGAATTCAACGGCTACACTGTACTTGACGGAGCAGGCTTCTCCATTGAACATCTGTCTGAAATTCCCCTGTGTCTCTCCTAAGACTCCAGTGTCAATGCTGAATAAATGGGCCTCGTAGGCAATAGTTGAGATGAGTGCTTTGAATGATGGCCCACAACGACAACGACTTCCGGGAACTTAACAAGTTTGATCCATCCAGCTAGCTAAATGCCTCGATGGAGAAGAGATTGACAGATATCTTTTTGCTTTTGGAAAAGTGCTAGAGAAACTGTGTTGGGCAGGGAAATTACTGTTTGCTATTCTGCCATTTTGCCTCCAAGGTTCTCAAAATCGATGCCCTAACCCCAAGCCCTAGCCCTAGCCCTAAATAAGTGGGCTAGCCATATTCTCCCAAATCTTTCAAACATTCAAGTTCTACATTCTTCATCTTCTTTTGTCAAATTCGGCCTCCTTGTTTTTGTCTTTTCATCCAAACAAACTCATACTGCAACACACTATCACCAAGACCAAAGCCAGCCTTGCGGATAGTGAATTACGCATCACACTCGGGAGGATCTTCCGACGTTTCGCGACATCAGGACAACTTGGCCGCATATAGAAATAGCACTGGAAAATGATGAACTGTTCACGGACATCTTCTCCCATCTCATCCGAGGGCCAAAACCAAATTTCTTTTCGGTGTGGTGGTTGATAAATTTTTCACCATAGCATGCATGGGTCAAGTGGGCTCCGCCATAATCCTTTATGTTCTAACATGCAACGATTTTTCTTCCTTATTGCTTTCTTTTTGTTCCTTTTTTCTCTTTTTGTCTTTTCTTTCTTCTCTTTTCTTTTTCTTTTACTTTTACTTTTACTTTTGCTTTTTTTTTCGCTCTTTGAAAGAGCCTCCCTTTATCAGTCTCAGGTGCTTTTATTGTAACAACGCAACAAAGGAGAGAAGCCTATGAGCAAGCGGATTCAAGTGAAAACGGTGGTTTTAACATTTTTCCATTTCTGGAATGTTTCTCAACATGACACCACCCAGACAGAGGCTACTTAAGACCGGAAGTTTCATCGCCTAACTTTATCCTGTCGAGAACTAACTATCTATCTCACTAGCTACTAGGCTTCTCGTCATTCCCGTGCGCAAATCAAGGCTGAGTAGAGATACCTGGAAATAACCAACCCTTTATGATTTATTACTCGTCAGCGAAGCGGCCACGGTAGAGACGCCCGTGTTCCGTGATTGACCCGACAACGGCTGAGCAGCGCCTGCGCTGGGATCATGCCGTCGCTTCTTATCCACCAAAGACGGAACTGTCAAGGACTCCGCCTGGCGCTCCCTTTGTTTCTCGGATCTACTCGTCAAGCCTGGACTTGCATTGTCGTGTTTCCCATCGGTTGCATCTGATTGCCTACAATCAAGGTCGCCAGCATCATCGGCTTGGTAACTATTTTCGAGGCACCTACGACTTCCAGCATCACATTGGGCCTTTGCAGCAATTCCAACGTTTTTCACCGTTTTGTCGCTTTGAAACTGGCCCTGAGTGTCAGAGTTTGTCAGATTTCGTGGGCGCTTGACACGACGGGCACTGGAATTAGTGCACGATCGTTGCCGTTTTGGCGTGCATGGCTCGATGTTGGCCGCTGGAACTTGCCGTACGCTGTCTAGGGGTGTTGAGACTCCGCTTGCGTGAATAGAAGGGCTACGATTATTTGTTGGGGTTATCGAACCCGAAGTTCCTCCACTATTTTCTGAGCTAAAATCAATTGTGGGTTCCCCCTCAAAAAGCTCGATGGCAGATGCCCGGTTTCTCGGGTCAGCCTGCAACATTCTGGACAACATGAAAAAGAACCGGCTGTTTGGGTGACTAGTTAGTGCCTCCTCGGCGGCGGATGCGACGGCCTCATGGTAGTCACAGTGTGTTGTCGGCACACCATAGGTGTATTCGAGAATGACGACCCCGAGAGCCCAGATATCAACCTTGCTGTCGTAGTTTCTACTTTGGCGCTTGTATAGTGAGAGTTCAGGTGCCTCGTAAGCTGGTGTCCCAAGATGCGATTTGAGACTGCTACCAACTTTAGAAAACCCAAAATCGCTTAATTTAATACTAAAGGAGTCTTTTCTGGAACCAACGAGGATATTTTCTGGTTTGACATCTCGATGTGTGATATTTGCGGAATGCATGAAACGAAGAGCGTCCAGCGCTTGGGCAAGAAGCAGTTGGATTTCTGAGGTGTCGATCGGGTCAACCTTGTGCTGGTATCTTAGATTTCCCAGTGGCATAAATTCCATAATGATCTGCAACGGATCTACTGTCGAGCACACAAACTGAACAATATGGTCCTACACAACATGTTAACCTTGAGGTTAGCAGCGTGGAGTAGAATGACATACATGCACAAGATACTTCATTATCCGCATTTCACTTTCGAACTCTTCCCTGGCGGTCTTTATCGCTTCGATCTGGTTTTCGGCCCTTTCCTGTAAATCGACAGGAGAATGAAGTTTCTTGGAGGCATATGAGATCCCGGTGCTCACATCTATAACCTTCCAAACTGTCCCATACGTGCCACTTCCAATAATGCGTAGGGGGAAATAGATTGGGTCGTCTAAGGGAGTCCGTTGTCGAGTTGGGTCTTGGCTAGGTACGTTTAGCCCACCAAGAGCGAGAACGGAATCTTGACTCTCTTTCACATAAGAGTTCACATTCTCATAGTACTCCTTCAGGCAGGAAGCGTGGTTTGGTAGTGTGATGTCAAGACGGAAGCCATCAAAGAGATGGATGCTGATTTTCCGTGGCTCGTTGTCGAGATTTAGAATCCACTTGAAACCCCTCCGCTTGTACTTCTCCCCCCAGCGGTTATAACTGACAGCAGTATTTTTGGTTGATATGTCTCTCAACACAAGATGATTTTCACTTTCAAATGTGATACAAAAATGAACTCCGCTTATACCCTGTCTCTTCCTTCTGGCAAGCAAGACATCACATATCTTCTTTTCGGTTCCAAACACGAATCCCCGGGTGATATCTTTTGGTGGATTATTGAAGGTTAACTGTAGACTCCCCCGAGGTTCGTCATTGTACCCCGAGTCGTTGCCGTCCTCTTCAAAATATTCAGCAGAAGGACTCCGGCTTCGCGTGTCCTGATTGTCCCCTAGCGGGGTAATGTAGCGTGAGCTATTGTGGGGAAGTTTGATGCACTCGGCTGGATGTCCCGCCGGTCCTGTTATTGTCATAATAAGGTTTGGATCCTCCATAGTATTTTTGGCAGCACAGTCCATCAATGATCAGGTTTGTTATGCTCAATGCCTGTAAATCTCTCTCCAAATACCAAAAAAATTTGAAATCAAGTTAACCTCGTCAAGAATGGAACACACTACCTTTTTAGGCAAAAAAATGGATGATGAACAGCGAAACATTGCACAGCAGCTGGAGAAACGAAGAGCACTGCGGCGTGGCCAATCGCAAACGCGACTGTGGGATATGTTGGATTGGCGCAAACGGAAGAGCATGCACTGCGCTCAGATCTGTCCTCTTGCATTGCGCCCGCTCGTATTCATTGGATGTCCTTCCTGGCAGGGCGACCACAGATCCTTGACCTTTTTCTCTTTTGCTGGCGTGGCTGTCTGTAATTCGCGAATGTGACCGTTGAAAAATAAAATTCGTAAGGATCTTTGTTTGTTTATTGATTCTGCCGCGCTGAACAATGGAGTGAAAATAGAACTAACGGTTGGTATTTCGTATGTGTATACTCTGCACTAGTATATAGTGTATGTTTATATCGCTGTACTGTCCAGTAAAAATGTAAATTGGCAGTAATGGCAAAGGTGGTTACCATTTTTCCCCTAACTGTCAACCAGGATGCCAATCGTAAATGCGATTTCATAACCGATTTGGCCTGACTCTAAATATGAAGAACCCACTTTAATCAAATTGCTTATCAAAAGTGATAGCAAGGAAGAAGAATAAAATGATTTGTATCATAGTATTTATACGAGTTTTGTTTCAATTTTAACTTCTTTGTCACCCAGCACGGAGGCCGTATTAACTATTACTAGTATATATATATATATCTTTGTATCTGGGAATACCCGTGGCTGGCTGCTGTTCAGTGTTTGATTCTGCCCGCCCACCTTTGAGCCGGCTTTGCTTCAGCAATATCCATGAAGCCCACTCTGGGCCCATTCCGAAACCAATAATGCGCGCACTGGCAACAAAGCAGCCATATTCCTCAAGTTGGTAACACTTGGTCTTCTTGTCCTGTTTTGGTATAGCGCCAGTATTCGTGTTTCTTCAATTACTGCTGATCTCGCCCGCTGTTTTGTTGATTTTTATTGTTATTGTTATTTTTTTCCACTTCTTGCTCTACACATCATACACCGTTGATAAACCCATTCGCCGTACTGCCCGTTATGAAACTATCTATTCACGATCTCGATAAGCTGACTGCAAAGGACCTGGAGGGCGAAAGGTTTGACACCCCTATTCTATTCCATAACAATGAAGCTTTTGACCACAAAGTCGCATGCTGACATCGCTGGAAAGTTGGATCGAACCTTTGCCAGGAGAAATCTGGACTCAAGAGCATTTTGACAAATTGAAGTAAGAAACAGTGGCCATTGCTGTTCGACCATCCTGCTTGTGATTTGGATGCTGACCTTGCACCTGAAAGGGCGCTTGCCAACGCGAGAGGCCTGGGTTCCGGTGTGGATGCGAAAGAACTGGAGGAAAAACTTAAGTGAGATGTTTTCCACCTGGATCGTTGGTGTAGAGCTATATATCCAGATTACTGACCAAAAACTTAATATTTTCGACTATAACAGAAATCTGCTCTCTAGTTCAGACATTCGCCATAGCTCTTCTCCGTCCGAAAGCGGGCCATCGAGTCCTGACTCTCAGATTGAAGCCATCAGAGCGGAACGCCGCGCAGATAACTTGCGGGATTATGGCTACCTAACCGAGAGGGGCGGAAGGCCCGCCTTTCCACTAGAGGTGGCCCAAGCAAATATTAATATTAATCACTTCGGAGAACATGAGGTTATGATAGAATACTGGGGACAGAGCTATCTCGGCCAACGAAATCGATGGGTTGCTTTTCTAAACCACCAGAAACGAAGTCGGAGAACAATGGAGATTTTCACCGAGTATCAACAGACTGTATACGACTACCGGGAAAAGGAAGGGATTGAGGGCAGTATCCACTTAAATTTCGATGAGAAAAAACAGTCCAAAATAGACACCTGGAAGGAGTACCATTATCATCAACACAAAGTAGTTCCCCACAAGAGGGAGAAAGCTGAGGCTGGACGCAAGAGGAGAGAGCAAAGGATAATAGATTGGGAGGCTGGTAAGCGTGACCCTACAATACCCGAGGATATGGGCTGGATCCACCATGTGCCAACACTAGATGAATCTCGACTGGATAAATACATGAGTTGGATTCGATGGATAGAAGCCGAGCTTCGCCAAATTGAGCAAGAATGTGCAGAGCCTGCCAATAACGGCATTGACAATGCATCCCATCTTACTGGAAAGGGAGATGAAAGGATGGAATCTTCGTCATTGCGATCATCACATGCCGAAACAGCGCCTCCAAGTGCAGAGAAGTTCTTGAGGAAGAGTGAACGCTCAGTTGGTGGTCTGGAGAAATCCCCAGCTGCTATTGGAGTTATCGGTTCACCACTAGTCTCGTCACGCAGGGTGGTAAATCCAGATGTTGCTGCTAAACATCCTAGCCAGGAAGATTTGAGAACAACCTCTTTGGCACCACCAGATCAAAGCGGAAAGAGTATAGGACAAGCTAGAGAAAAAATTGGATCCAGTTCAACACGAAAGATACGTTCTAGGTCCTTGGCTGAGACTGGTTCATTGCGCAGGAGTCAACGAATTATTGACATGGAATCAAAAAAGGCCCAGCAACAAGTAACGCTGGAAACAACAAAGTTGGGCCTGATGGCACCCACCCAAACGGAATCAAGGACTCAGTCTAAGAAAAAGAAGTCTAAACCAGCTCATCCACACAGTCGACCCGAAGGAGTCACAAAGCCTCAGGCATCTAGGAAAGGGAAGCTGAAGCTGAGTCGAACCGTGAAACACGACGCCATAGCCACGGCATTAAGAGATGTTGAGCAACAAGCAACGCAGAAAACATCAAAGGCAAGCACCACAGCACCCAAGGCTGACACCCGAAGGGAACGAAGGACTCAGCCTAAGAAGAGCAACTCTAAGCCCTCTTCACAGAGCCGACCTCAGGGGATCATAAAGTCTCAGGCTCGTAGCAAAGGCAAAGGAAGAAGGCCACCCCGAGCCGCAAAAATAAACGCTTTAGCGAGGGAAGTTGTTCTCTAGTCCACACGTGAGTGGATTTGCATGCATCGTCTAGATAACCGAAGCGTGTATAGCTTGCGTGCGAGGCCTCCTCCATATGAGCTTTGCCACTGCTCGATTACTCTGCGAAGGGTATTTCCTCAAGACTGTCCGCAGAAGTACTAGACGCATTTATTATAGCGTGGGACTTGAGACTACAGAGGGTACCAACCCTACCCCGTCGCCAGATTCAATCATTCTGGTGAGTTTTATCGAAATCTCGCACCATCCACTCTCTCTTCTGATGCCATGCGATTGGGGGGGAGCAGGCGCCGTTGATGGATGAGCTGGCTGGCAGGAGGGAGAGAAGTGGGCGAAGCGTTAGGCACTGCACCGCCGCATGCGGCCTCCTTGCATCCTTTTCCAGTTCGTTCCAGTCGAGAATAAATTTAATCTTGACACATACCTAGTCAGGACCTGTTCTTAGATAGACATTCATCTAGCTGGTCTAGTTTTAAGAGTTAAAACCATTGAATTAAAATAAAAGGGAAATTGAGTAAGCGTCACGAAAAATAAAAGAGTAAAAAAGCAAAAAGTAAAAAGCCTCCGTGTCCTCCGAGACAAACACCAGAGTGCTAAGAGAGAAAGATCAAATTTACTTCTTCGCCAATGCCCACACGACAAAGGAGTTCGATTCCAAATCGCGAAGCTTCTCCCTCAGACACCGAGAAACAATGAATCTCGTTCCTTCTCAATTCCCCTTTTTTGAAGAAAATACATAGTAGTGTTACAGTAAAGCGCGGGGAAATACATACTTGCTAGAACAATAGATAGCTTTTGGCTTACAAGGGGTATAATTGTAGTCACAAAAAATCATAGAAGCTTTTACAACCAGACAAGATGTGGCGGCTAGTGGGTATGGAAGGTTAAAAAAGTAAAAATAAAAATAAAATACAAATAAAATAGTACAAAGGTTTAAGATGGAAAAGAAAGCAAGAAAAAAGAAATGCGAACAAGGAAAAAATTAATGGGAATGGGATAGATAGTAGCTCACGAACTAATTGAAAAGACAAAAAGGAAATAAAAAATTGGAAAAAGAAACAGCAGTTGAAGATTAAAGTCGGTGGAAGCGCAACTAATCAACACCAAGGCGGGCCGGGTATGCAGATGACAAGAAAGAGAAGGATGATTAAACATATATTAGCAAGGGCACATATAGGTAGTGAAAGTGGCAAATGGAGCAAAATAGAGATATGAGCAGGGAAAATAGCGCGAATGGATCCTATCTGAGTGGTCCTCATTGTATTACTCCTGACGTTCCTCCTCGCACAGAACGGAAGGCGCATTGGAAGCGGTAGGTGTGGCGAACGGTATAGCGGAGGTAGATGTGAAAACAGGGAGCTGTTTATTTGACGGTTGTGCAGCGGCAGCGATGTGATAACTCAGCGGGGCAGACGGAGGCTTTACAGTAATCTGAGGATGGGTGCCGGAGTTCTCCAGGGATAGAGGGGATAGCGGAGGCGATATATGAGCATATGATCTGGGAGGTGCGTCAAGCTCCAGCTTACTGGCAGGGGAGGGGTTTTTTGATGGCTCGATGTGGGTACGCTGGGTTGTTGGGTCGGATGGCCACCCCCGTACCACCCCGCTGTATGCGTTGGCTGAATGTGGGAAAGACGATAGGTCCGGGATAGGAATTCCATCAATATCAGAGTTTTTGTGAGGGAGGTGTGCCATTTCCTGCTTGATAGGGTCGAAGCGGGTGGATAGGGTAGTGCCAGCAACAGGAGGCGGAGGTGGAGACTGGGCTAGCGCAGCGTCAGGGTTTGAGACCTTCCCGGTGGCCGTTGTGCTGCTCGATCTGGATGCTTTCGAGGTCTGGGATTTTCTGGAAGCGGATCTGCTAGTAGCAATCTTCCTGCGTTCCTCTTCTCTCGCCGCATGCTCTTCCGGGCTTGGGACTTTTAATTTGATGTTAAGCTTTCTCATACCTGCGGAGAGATTGGTGAGATCACGCTCTGAAGTATCTGTGTTTATAGACGATGAGCGAACAGGGGGGATGGGGCCACCACCTATAGGTCGTGCTTGTCGAGCTGCCGATGGCTTTCTCGGACTGGTCCGGAAACCAAGTTTTTTCACCGTTGGTGGGTCCCCAGGCTTCCCATTCGAGGTCACCGGGCGTGAATCTATCCTACGGGCGCTACTCCCATTTGAGGAGGGTGGTGAAGTTCCCTCTACGCTGCCCCTGCTACGGGCGCCACCAGTTGATGCCACCGTCGACGCCACACTAAGGCGTCGTGAACTGTGCGAATCAACAGGCTTGGGATTTTGGTTACAACTTTCAGGAAGTTCGGTGGCAGAGGCATCGGGAATGTCGCTCACCGAGGCAATGGTGGCCCTTCGCGAAGCTCTTGAAGGTTGCTTAGTAGTTAGGTGTTCTGGCGATGGTGGTTTCGGCTTTCTCTCCCTCAATTGCATTGGTTTCCGATCATCAGCCGCATTCAACTCTGGAACATTCGAGGTTGAATGGCGGTCACGCTTTGTCCGAGTATTTTCACCTTTTAATTCTGAGTGCTGGAGACTCACAGTCTGGCGATTGGTAGGAATAAGAACTTTCGACATTTCATATGCTGCAGTTGCCCAGTCAACGACTGGGAGTGGAGGACGCGGATATCCACTGTCCCCTGCACTAAGCTGCGATGAAATCGATCTCCTGTCACGGGAAGGCAGAACGATCTTAGCAGCTGATGCCTGGGTTGGAGAACAATATGTCGGAGGCCCCTTCTCACGAGACTTGCGAGCCGGGGTTGGAGGCGGTGGGTTTGCAAGCAGTTCGAGGGTTTCCAGCATTGGAAGTGTCCACCACTCAGTATCAAAAGTTGAATCCTCTTCTAAGACAGTCTCAGGGCAGTCATTCAAACCAAGGCGACTTAGCATTTCAGTAGCGAGGCGGTTATCACCATTTTCAAAACCAGTTCTCTGGCTGTCCGCAAGCCCTGACAGGTGGCTAAGCACACCACTTATTAGAGCTCGGTCAGAGTAGCCTCCTTCTAAAACGCTTATAACTCTGCCATCAACGCCCAGGGCTTCATCTTCTGCGATTTGCACAATATCTGCTGTGAATTTGGCATAGAAATCCGTCGGTACATTGACCTTGTGTCTTTGCATACCAACGCCTTCCCATTCACTAGCATCAAAACCAGCAGATATAAAAATAGCTGCTTTGGGAAGCGACGGATTTTGAGAGTATAGCAAACGCTGTGTATGGGATCGTAGAAAGTTTCGAGCCTTTTCAAGGAGGATAGAGTACTTCGTATTGTAAAGTTCCCAAAAGCTAGCAGAAGTTTTCCACGGTTCAAGATGGATATTCCAGACAGATTGGCCATGAGCATTATCGATGCAAACGCTAGCATTACGAACCTTGTTTACATCACCAGCCTCACAAGGATACGAGTTGATGTCGTGGAGACTGAAGTAACCGATTGCCGTTTTCTTATGAGATGGGGAATTCCTGGAAGCTGCACTTGCCTTCCGATTTTGCTCCCAAGCAATCTCCTGCGACCCGTCTCCGTGGTGTAAATCGAAATCGATGATAGCAGCATGGGTGAGGCCATGAGACATTGCAGCGTGTGTAATACCAACATGAACATTATTGAGCCAGCAAAACCCGGACGGATAGTCTACTGAGCAATGATGGCCAGGTGGTCTAATATTCACAAACGCCCGAGTAATAGAAGTGGGTCCAAACACAGCGTCCACTGCTTCACAAACCCCTCCCAATGCACCCTCGAACGCATTTAAGGATTCCCGACACAAATACAGATCGCCCTCGTGTAATTTTGGTGCGCTTGCTGCGCCACTCTCCCTTCCCGAGCTGCTGGGACGAACAAGCTCCTTTCCATTCAACGCGAGTCGAGACTCTGCAGCTTTGCACATAATCTGTAGTTCATCCATCCATTTTGCGCCATGAACATGGGTAACCGCAGGGGAATTAAGTGATATCGTGCGCGTCGTTTTCCTTATTTGAAAGGGGGGAATCGGTAACGATTGAACGTCAAGGTCTGGGTGTGGGGCAAATCGACCGCCCCCATATCGTCTCCCCATGCGAATATAGGCAGTCGATACGCCAAGTATGCTCGCAAGGAGGCGTTCTGGTCGTTCGACAATTTGCTCCAGGCCAGCTTTGGAGGTCCTTGGGCGGGAGAACCTATGCCCATAGCAAGCATCTTGAACAAGAACGAGTGTTTTGGATTGTAGATCTGTAGACTGGTGTAAAGCCAGCTCCTTTTCAAAATGTTCTCGGGCGATGGAGGTAGCCGTTGGCGCCACAGGCTGAGCAGGCTCTAGGGCTGGGGATTTGGGACGCATGCTCGGAGAAGTAGTAGCGAGGAAATTAGATGAAGCGCGTCTGGAAAGGCTAGGACGCGGAGGGGCAACCCCACTACCGCTATAGTTTTGTACAGACCGTAGGGAGCTGACCGATGATCTCTTTTGTAGTGAAGGAGTGGACACTCTTCTCTCGTCCCTCAAAGAGCTGGAGCTGGGGGTTCTCCGGGGAACGGATGGATGGTTGGCGAAAGCTCTAGAAGGGGAGTCATGGCGAGAATGGGAGTGATTCGTGCCAAGGGAACGTGAAGGGGACTGGTATGACGAAGGAGACGGTGATGAGGATGGCCCAGCTGTAACAGAACCTGTCGCAAGAGAAAGGCGATTGAACGTGGGTGTCAACTCGTCAGGGGCTCTGTTTGACCTCCCGCCTTGAAAGTTGCCAGCCGAGCCCGGCTGTTCTCGTCGGGACTGGTCCATTGGAGACGAAAGTGGGAAGCAGTCTAGGCAGCCAAGCCTGTTAGCAGCAGTTCCCAAGTGACACGTTGAGCCGAAAGACGGGGATATACATAGATGTGGGTGTGGAGTGACGCGCAGAGGCGTTGAGGTTGCCGAGCGCGCGCTAGAAAATACGGAAGGCGGTTGTCGCGCCTGGCGTTTTTATAGCCAAAATAGTACTAGAGGGTTGACCGAGCAACCAGAATAGGTTCAGTGATTGATGGAATCTGGACAGAGCCGTCTTTATATTTTATTTGCTCTCATGCTCCATCGCAGGTGGGCTATACGGCTAGAAGGTTCTTACGAGAGTACTTTCCTTCCTCCTTCATACAGAAATACGTACACACAAGGCAGATTCGGTAAACGGAGACTGCAGGCTTCTTCTGTGAGATTCTTTCAATTAAGAAACTAGCTTCGGCGGGAAATGGTTGATGGGCACATTATCAATCTGTGCCTGAAGGATTTGATTTCACCTTCTTCTGATACCATTTTATACATATAAATCTATTTGGTGAACACAATTGAAATCCATCCCAGTCAGCAATCAGGGTATGTATTCTCCTGGCTATATGCTTCTGGAAATTCAACATTGGACACTTGTAGGTCGACTAGAGTAGAACTATATCTACAGTTGATTGAGCACCTAGCTCCGGGTTGAAAGGCTTACGATCTGTTAAAATGACCACGATGGGACCTGCAATCACCATGGTTTTTTTTTTTTTTTTTTTTTTTTTAACATCAACAGGTATCGTCCACAAATTTGGCTCCTTTTTGGCATTCTCTCGCACTTGTATAAGTTTTTGAGCTATATCATTTTGCCGGAGAGATGTAAAAAGCTCCCATTCAAATCTGTGTCGGAGAATTCCTTGTCTCGTTAGCATAATACATTGCGCAGCAAGTTCAAATTCACAGCCATCTAGATCAATATAATTGCCGCCATAAAATAGCCATGAAGCCAATGACTTATGATTTCCATTGCAACCCTGTTTGCCGTATTTGATATCCGAGTCCATATGAAAAAAAGACAAGCTTATTTAAGAACATGTAGTTGAAGCTGTGGAATTTGAAGATAAAATGCCAAATTAATGATATCATGAGATGGATATAAAGTCTTGAATGCTGGAAGTGTAGCTCATAGCTCCCATACACTCAGAACTATACTATTTGAAGAAGAAAAGTGATAACAATAATGAAAGCACAAATCGCCAATATTTCAGTTGTGATTTTGTGGTTACTTCTAGTATGTATCAACACTGCATCCTTTGTACAGTGCAGAAGAGGAGAGCACCTCACAGGATAAACAGGTAACAAGAAGGCATAGGCCTTCAGAGTTCTATATCCATGATATAGGCTTAAGAACACTCGCGGAGCAAAGAAATGAAAAACAAGATACAGCTATAGCAATCTAAGTGGCATATATGAACTGCCCATGGAAAGCTAAGGAGCAGATCGTATAGTGACAGAGTCGAAAAAGTAAAAATACAATAAATATGGAAAGCAACAAACGGATTCCACATTCTTAGCGCATGGATGCCAACATAGATCCTAATCTTAACCTACCTAACCTTCGAAGATCTCTCGCATTCCGCAGCGTTGAACCCATTTTCAATCACGGCGAACAAACAACCTGAAGGAAAGTTATTTTCTTGAAGATATGGGCCTATTCTGCTGAGCCCTTACTTGATATTTAGAGGCGGCAAGATATTGAAAGGGTGGTAGATCCTGTATCTGTCATTTGATCTCTGGCAGCCGGATTAATATCAAGTTGCAAGAATGGGAAATCACATTTCAATTCTGAAGCATGTTGTCCTTTTAAGGTTTTGTTGGATCAACAAACATCGTGGTTAAGCTTAACTAGTGTCAGTTAACTCACCCCTAGACTGCTAGTTAGTAACTTACCGAGCCAGCAAGCGGCTGTTTATCTCAAAAGTCTAATCAAACACTGAACATCCTTGTCTGCAAAGATTTTAGGTAACTGACACTCGTACTTCACATTTTCTTCCACTCTTACTCCAAGTAGGGGTGAAATGGTCTGACCACAAATTAGCGCACGGAAGAGTGGTTTCAGGGATTTTCGTGTTTTCACCTGCGAAAAGGGATCTAGATTCAGCCAATGCATTCGGATCAATGATAGGATGACTACAGGTTTCCCCAGCATAATGATTGTTATCACTCTTCTGGGAAAGTTAGGTCTCAGGAGCGATACCTGGCACAGTCCGGTCGACGGTCATGCGCAACCATGCTAAGCATTGCGTGAAGGAGCTAATCCTGCCTGAAGAGGGAAGACATTGGACGCCAACTCACAACCTGGTATATCCAGTACAATCTCGAGAGTAACCGGGTTAAGCGGCCCACTGGACGGAAAGTGGGAGTTTGGGCTCTTCGCCATATGCTACTTCAGGGGCATGGAGGTGGGAATCAGTGAACCATTGAGCCTGATCCGGCCAGCTGAATTTCCCCAATTACTCTATTTTCTTTGTCGCTTCTTCGTTTTCGCGGATATTAATATAAAGAGCCTATCAACTCGGCATCCGGACAAGGTTGCCATCTAGCACCTACATCTGGCCAGTCAATCATGTGTGCTAATACATATTGCACTGGTCATCGTCTACAAGTCCAGGTATAGATAGTTGCACACTTTTCCGAGATTTGGTTTTTGAATATCACCAGAGCATTACTGGTAAAATATCTTTGACTGATAATATTTATGACAGGAATCCGAAATCGAAGCAAGGCATCCACTTCCGTTTTCCACACAAAGATAACTTTACCACTTTGATCCGCAAATCTAGGTTGAAAAGACCGTTTTCCAAACGTCCCACCTCCTTATCCAAACAACTTCTCCGAAGAGCTCTAACCGCCGCATTCGAAATACAACACTGCTAGCAAATAGATACCTGAACCAAGGTCAACTATCCTAAGAATGACACCCGCATTCCATCCATTTCCAATCGTTCATGATGACCACATATAACTAGGAGCGGAGGCAATCTATAGACGTTCTCCGCATTATTAGCTCGCTGATGACAATCATCCCAGTAAAACGAATCAAAATAGCCAAACCTACAGACTTGCGTTGTACTTCACTTCCTGTCCGTGTCCCCGCCGTCTTCATCCGGAGCTTGTCGAACTTTAACCGGGGGTCCGCCGCCGACAATGCCCCCTACAACGGGAAGGCTGCCAACGATGCCGGTCACGGTGTCAAGTGGCAGCGGCAGCTGCGGAGCGGCTTTGGTGGTTGCAGTGAGGGTGAGGAGGGCGGTGGCAAGGGGGTAAAGGAGCTTCATGTTTAGATATCCTCTCCGTGGACAAGTAGTGCACGTAGTTCCCAGGGGGAAGGTAAAGGAAAACGAAGGAGAGAAATTAAATCTGCTAGATATAGTTCTTATCAAGGAGGGTAGGAGGACTATTTGCGTATGTAAAAATAATGGTGAAACAGAGTGGGAATGACAGAACTTTATACAAAAGTATAAACTACATAAAGGGGCTATGGAACTTATCTGATGCCCCTTTTTTTTTCTTTACCAGTCGCATGTTACTCAGGAGTTGGGATACAGGCACCTGTTGTGCGATATCGCTGTATATTATAGATGCTTCTTCTCAACTTTTCAGAGCACAGCAGGAGGATAGCAATCTCGATGGGCGCGGTTATTTGTTTTTATTTGTGTTATGGAATTACGTTGCCTGCTATGTCTGCCATTATCCTCTCCTCAATTACCCTTTCTCGCTTCCCAGGGCAATATATGTTTAGCATGTATTGTACATGTTTGTACATATAGTCAGGTATTAGAAAGTAGCTATCCAGGGTTACTTCAAGATCACGACACTTGTACTGTACGTTACACATGTGGATACAACATGCATATGTATGTACACGCTCATGTCTGACAATCTCCCGTAAGCACATTTAAATTCTTAAGTGGATGCTAGATGAGACCATGTATAAGCACGTTGCCATCTCGCAGGCGTGAAGGCAATTCATCCGCTCCCTCTCCATCCTTTGCCACAAGTAACGTGAATGAGAACGGCAAACAGCATTGCCCGCCCTTTTCTAGGGGGGAAGTGAAAGAGAAAACGGAGAATAACGAGCACCACACTTTCCAATTTACCCCTAGATATATTTGAAGTATATTGAAGCATATGGCTATTCCCATCATCAATTAAATGACAATTAACCCATTGACAGAAACAAATCAACAATTATAAGTCCTTGAATAGTAACTGGATATTTAGAGTCATTGCATACAACATTTTGTTTTCACTGAGCCTGTCTATAGACTTAGAATAGAGGGGAAAAAAAGAAAATATTAGATCGTCATCAAAGGCAATTTTCAATACTCACCCCCTACCTAGCATCAATAAGCCTATCGATTCTCTTTGCCAAATTCATGAATCTCCTCAAAAGTGTAAGCAATCCATATCTCAAATGCTACGTTGCAAACATTCCCCGCTCGCACCTGTTCTTTTATCTTTCCCATCATCCAGCAAGTCAATAAGTGGGCAAAGTAACTCCTGCATCTGCACCGATCCCGCTTCACTCCGTGACATTCAACCTGCTAACACCCGAAGAACAAACCCTCAGGACATGTCATGCATTCAACATCACGCTAGGTCCCTCGCAGCTCAGGAGCCAGAAGCAGGCATCTCCCGCTCCTTCATTGGGGGCTTGTTCAACGAGCCCAACTTCGAAAACCGTTTGTCGAAGCTAGGCCCTCTGCCACCCGCCACAGCTTGGGTTCTGAAACGGCCTCATTCGAGGCGTTGTTTCAGGGAACTCACGTTCGTCGGCCAACATGTCCAACTGCGGGTATTTTTAGATATATTGGAAAAGAGGAAGCGGAAGTAGCTGCAGTCAACGCGAACCGCAGGGTGCCGATGGTATGAGTTCAGTGCATCGTACGTTTGTAGGAGTGGGAAAGACTTGGGCACTTTGCTCAGAAGGCGAGGTGGTGAGGAGAAAGGAACGGAGGGGGGCATAGAATCTGTGTGATACAGTGGATTATTCGTGCGTTATTAACCTGTTTTCAAGAGCGGGTCGAAATATCAGAAGAGTTTTATTCCAAGGTGTGAGTAAGTAGTATTACTTGTTGGTTATATACACGATGAGCTGCAGCGGTATAAATACTTCATAGAAGAGAGATTATTCCGGTGTTGAATCGCCTTTAAGAGTCAGTGAAGGCAAATAAATATCGCTTGTTCAACATGTACATCAACCGCTCCCCACGCTCATCAAAGGGAGGAGAGCCGTTCAAGTTCACCACGCATCTCCCTCTCATGCGGAAGCAGCCTAAATTCCTGTGCAATTGCTGATGATCAACCAGACAATCCAAGAGACCAGGCTCGGAGATGTTTCCCGGTTGAAAAATTGGTTTGTTTTGACGATCGATAAGGATTTTCAGCATTCGTTGAGAACAAGAATGGGCAAGGGAAGAGAGTTGTTGAAGGAGAAGAAAACAAATCCCCATCGTCGAATGCATTTCAGCGATACCTAACTCCTACGAACGGTCATTAATTGACGCGTCACGGTTGCCCTGTATCCAAAATTGCGTCCCTCGGTAACGTGAGGAGGGCCACCAACATATCACGACATAAGCGCTGGCTAGCCATAGTGCTGCAAACCCTGGGTGTCAAAGAGGTGGGCAACACAACAGAAAATAAGTCGTAAAAATGAGAAAACTGAAAAAAATAGGTCTAGAAAAGCCAGCAGAAGCATAGCCTGCTGCCCGTCGCAGAAATTCTCCCGCAGCAACGGTTGCAATGAAATGGAAAATGAGCTTTTGCTTCATGATGATAATCATGAAAAGAATGGGCGGCTGGTATTTCATAGAAAACAAGGAGATACGTCTGTGAAAATGTCAGTCAGGGCACTGACTGTGCTCAACATATTCTTCGTCCTGGTTTCATTAAACGGCGTCACGTCTGCTCGAATGTAACAGAAATGTGTTCCTAATGCTGAACTGCCTATTACGCCGTGCTGTATGTATATACAGTTGTCGTTTTCTCGTTCCCTCCTTTCTCTATTCGTCTCGGAACATGCGGGCTGATATATGCTCCTATTTTCCTCTGTACCAGCTCCCATACGAGACGGTGGATACGTCTGATATGTAAACAGGCCCTTCTCGCCTGGTCGAAGATATTCCAGCGCGCATAGCAATTGCGCTTTGATCAGTAAATTTCAACCATCGAAAAACACGTAAAATTAGCAAATGCGAATATTCGGGCAAAAAACAAATTTATGTAGAGAATATGAAAATGATATATATGTTGATGTCAACACATTCTTTCTCTCTCTCTCTCTCTCTTCCCCCCCCCCCCTCTCTCTCATCTCTCTTTTCTTCGCATTTCTTTCTCTCATTTCTTGTAACATCCCCAACATGAATGAAATCTCTGCTCCATACATCTAAAATCAAGAACAAGAATCAGGGTGGCTTAACGCAGTTTGTGTACCGCACACTTCATAACACATGTACGAGTGAGCTGTTGCCATAACCTCCCTTCTTCCCAAAGGAGGTAAAAGCCCACAAAGGATCAACGACGAAAAAAGACACGGAATTAAAATAGAATAGGCACGGAAATAATAAAAAATCTCCTCTCTAGAATGAAGACACAAACGCAGAATGGCACACGGCAGCAATTGCCACCTCCCTAGTTTACAAATCACACTCCCAACCACAGAAGCGGCAATCTATCAACTAAAATAGAGTCAGGAGACGCCAACAGCCACCCACAGAGGCTGAGGGAGTATGTCGTCCCGCTGACCTCTTGCTGCTTTTGCAACATGACGTCCGACTGCAGGTATGGGCGAGCTGTTATTTCCCGGCGTCGTTGAGGGCAGAGAGTCCCAACGATTCTGCTGCTGCTGCTGTTGCTGTTGATGCTTGGCGGGCTGTGGACGATTGATGCCAACGTACGCCTCGCGACGGGCGGGATTGCCGACTGTAACGGACCAGGTGCGCAGGCCGTAGTAGGAGGCGAGAGAGTGGACCAGCCAGCGGCTGGATGGAGATTGGTTAGTTTGGTCTGGAAGAAGCGAATAAAGAAGCTGAGGAGCAAGGGGGAAACATTTCGGAGAGAATAAGGTGAGGGTGAGGAAGCAAAAATTGAATTTAGGACGAACCCGAAGCCAGCAGCGCGATCCCCCTCTAGGCTTTCAAAGACCATCTTCTCACCAACTTTCTCCTTAGCCGCCCTGTCGACATCGGGATGAATGACCTTCGGTGTCCGATTATGGTTTGCTGACGCATCGAGCATCCGCCCCTTTCTACCGACGAATACAATTTCGTCATCATCAGAATCACACTCTTTTTCCGTCTCGGTCTCAGTCTCCGCCTTGTCTTGCAGCTTCTCCCATTTTTCCTCATCGGAAAGAAGAGACGGGGCGCCATCCAGCTCTACCTCGTCCTCGTCCTGTGCCGAAACAACCTGCTTCTCATAATACCTTTGGACAAACAGGCGAATTTTCTCCTCAAGATCGCGCAATAAACCACGGGCAGCTCGAGCATGTTTTAATTTCAGCCGCAGATCCTTGGGGATCTGGGATTGGACATCCGGACTACCATCCTTATGATTGGCCTTGAGGGGCTTGTTGCTACTTTTAGCCTGTTCCCTAGCCGCGAAGTGGGAATCCCACAGCGGAGCTAAGTAATATGGAACCGTACGGCGCTGGTAGGTGGGCTGGACCTGCCAATCGATCGCAGAGGGTGGTTGAGCCCAAGGATTATGAAGAAGGCGGTCTGGGAAACGAGCAGAAGAGTCCAAGAAAGTAGTGGACAGGTGTCTTGTCAGCCCCGCTAATTTTAATAGTTCGATGTTTTGAGCTGCAAGACGTGCATAAATGATGACATAGCAGCGGTGGTGGAAGAAATAGTCATAAATTATTCATGGGGGTTTTGGTGGTTCGGGCCATCAGCCGCTCGGGGCGGTTACATGCGACATAGGCGCATAGCCCTAACGATGCGGGTGTGTTTTGGGCGGGTTCATGCATGTGACTAGGCAAACAGGTGGGTTCTGCACATACCATTTTCCCAGCGCTGTCTACGGCGGCTTCCTTCCTTGCCTTTCAGGAGGGCATCGCGTCTTTTCAGACTATCGCGGTGGAGTGGTTCCCTGCGGCTATACGTTGCAGAAGAGGCGACATGGGAATTTGTATCGCCATTGGCAGCTGTCCTTAGACGTAATGGCAAGCTGGTGAGTGGAGTGTGCTCCTCGTCCAAGGGGATTGCTAGGGACACTGAGGTTCCCGGCACTCTTGCAGTGGGGTTAACTCCAGCTCCGTCACTGTGGATAGACTGGGAGGATTGTTGAAGCCAGCCAGAAATCACCTGGGCAGGTTGTGGCGTCAGAGACCCTTCAGTATGGAGCGTTGGATGAATAGCCATAACGATCGGTAGCAATTGAATGTGGCCAGATAATGGCGTCGAATCTCCCAAATTGGACTGCAAACGAGGAATGAAACCGAAATATGAGGGGGCAATAGCCTCTGGGATGGGATTGAGTCTTCCACTTGATTTAGCGAGCGGGATTCAGCTGGCCTGGACAAGGAATGCTGCGGGAGCGGGCTTTTTAAAGGAGATGGAGCACAAGTTCAACACCCAGCGATGGTTGGGACGTGCTGGCCAATCATAGCTGAGGGTTGAGTCATGCAGCTGAGTCATCGCACATCATGCCAGCTAACGATTGCTAATTGCTAGCCCTCCTAACACGAACGGCTCACAGATTCATTCTGCGCACCATCAGCAGGGATTGGATTGGAAAGTTCCCCTGCCTGAACTCACTGCTTGATAAAACTATGTTTTGGCCCACCGTCAACTTGCATCTCAGGTTGCTTGATGTATTCAATACTAGTTCTAGTTTATTACCGCTGGATGTCAAAACTTGCAGCATTTGGAGAGAAGGGACAGCGGCAGTGAACGCATCGAATGTCATTTATTCCAATTACGATGACTCTCGCCAAGACTATCCCTGCATTCGTATGACTCGAAGCTGGTCCCCCCAGAATCTGCTCAGGGAGGACGACTTTCACTCTTCTCATTTAGTCGCCTTCGTGTTACAAGATGAGTTGCTCTCACTCCAAGGAATGACCCTCCCCAACCCCACACTCTGGTTTCAGTCGGACTCTCGATGAATGGCAGCTTTTTTTTTTCTTTTTCTTTTTTTTTATGACAATGGGCTCTGGGAATAGACAGGCGCTACCAGATGAGGCTTGACTAGGACGCGGTTTTAGAGCATACGAAGAGATACATGTACAGTTCATACATTACGGCGTACAAGACCTGTCCAACTCTAACTCATCGGACAGCAAGCCCTGGATACAATCCCTACGCAAGAAAACGACACGGAAAAAAACCCTGGCGTCTGGGTTGAGGTTTCTCTCATTTACGCCGCAATTCTAGTAATCGCGACGAGCCTCGTACATGAACTGTTGAAAGAACTATACCGTTTATATACTCGCACATTGCATAAGAAATTTCTGAACTGGACTTCTCAATAATTCGTAGGATAAACCGAAACGCACCCACCTAGCGGACAGGTATGCTCCCGCTCTCTGATGCTGGGTTTAGATATTTCGCAATAGGGCGTTTGTCTTCCTCCGTTTCCTGTTCTTGCTCTCCTCCCATTCCCATTTTCTCAGATGATTTTGCCGAAGCCGTCACCGATGAATCCCAATAATGTGTGTGCTTTCTTACATGTGTGATCTTACCGCAATGATTTGATAACGACGTGTCCAGGCTCACAGAACTCGGAATATCCGTACCAGCATGGGGTTGTTCATTACTACGGACTCTTCTACAGTTTGTCCTGTATGGCTTTTCTTTTGTGAATTGCATCCCAGAGCCAAAACAGCTTTCTAAAAATGTTTGTAACTGGTAAACTATAAATAGTCTACTACGACTAGAAGAAGCAAAATGCCGCCCATCACTTGAGTAAGGTTATCTAGAAACAAGCCCTTCCAAAGGTCAGTGTAATGAATTCATCGTCTAGCTTTCATCACCCCACCGATGGATCAGAGATGCACGGCAAGCAGAGGAACAGCAGCTCTACATCAAGAGGTTGTTGAGGTGATCAAGGCGTTATATATGTTTCATGGCGATTTGCCCCGCCAAGAATAGCAGTAGAGCGGGAGAAATCCCGGCTTGGCGGCGCTTGCCCCGCCCGGGCTAGACCCTAAAATGAGCCCCATCGGCAAGCGGCTGATCAGCCAATGCCGGGCACAGTCCATCATCCACCGCTCATCGTGGCATTCCTCGTCCACCTTCCTATCCAACGGTTCTATATTCTATGTTCTATCATTGCATCTGTGCTGCCTGCGGTTTCATACTTGTCAATTCGTTATCTCCAGTTTATTCCCTCGCATAGGTCCAATCACATCATCTGCGGTATTACGTTGAAGCTTCCTTCTCTACCTTGGAATAGACTGCACGCTACGATGAAGTTTCCCAGCTTGCTGAGCTTGGGCGTCGCGGCTTCAACAACGATTGTGGCAGCGGTTCCTGATCAAAAGCCCATTGGCGACATTATTGAGGATGTGCATCTTGGGAAGTTTCTGATCGAGCTTGGCCCCGGGGATACTCGCTGGGTTACTGAGGAGGAGAAATGGGGATTGAGACGGGTATGTTTTTCAGTCCCCTTGTCAACCCTGTGTATTTTGCTAATACTCCTATAGGATGGCCGAAGGTTTTTCGACATCACCGCCGAGGCCGGGCAGGGTGTATTCCCTAAAACCTTCGCCCAGACTACCGTCACTTTCCCCACAGAGCTACAGAATGTAGCCCACGTCAAGAAATTAGCCTCCAGCCTATCCAAGAATAGATTGCAAACATTTCTAACTAAATTCACCTCCTTCTATACGAGATACTATAAATCCGAGAGTGGCCGGCAGTCTGCAATCTGGTTGTTCGAGCAGATTGAGAAGACCATCCAGGAATCGTCAGCAACGGAAGCGAGGGTTGAGAAATTCGAGCACCCCTGGGGCCAGTTCAGTATCATCGCAACTATCCCTGGCCAAACCAACAAGACCGTTGTAGTCGGTGCACATCAGGACAGCATCAACTTGTTAATGCCATCGATTCTACCTGCTCCTGGTGCAGATGATGACGGCAGTGGGACAGCCACTATTCTTGAGGCACTGCGCGTCCTGCTCAAGTCAGAAGCCGTTACACAGGGTAAGGCGCCAAACACGGTTGAATTCCATTGGTACTCTGCAGAGGAAGCCGGTTTGTTGGGATCTCAAGCTGTATTCGCCCAGTACAAACAGGATAATAGGGATGTCAAGTCGATGCTTCAGCAGGATATGACCGGTTATTCAAAGGGGACGACGAATGCTGGACATGCGGATTCCGTTGGCATCATTACAGACTTTGTTGATGAAGGGCTGACTAATTTTATTAAGAAGGTGGTCACTGGGGTGAGTTTCCTTCCAAACAATACGCAGCATGCGATATATATCCATGCGCCCTTTAAACAAACTTACTTTAGGTACAATGTATGTTAACGAACCCATGATTTCTACCCGGGAAAAAACAACAGTACTGCGGAATATCCTACGTCCTCACAAAGTGTGGGTACGCCTGTTCCGACCACGCCTCCGCCAGCCGATACGGCTACCCCTCTGCCTTCGTCATCGAGTCTAAATTCGAATACTCCAGTAAACTCATCCACTCGACACGAGACGAGGTCAGCTCCCTCGACTTCGACCACATGCTCCAACATGCGAA
This sequence comes from Histoplasma capsulatum G186AR, assembly GCF_000150115.1. Classification (NCBI taxonomy): domain Eukaryota; kingdom Fungi; phylum Ascomycota; class Eurotiomycetes; order Onygenales; family Ajellomycetaceae; genus Histoplasma; species Histoplasma capsulatum. The sequence goes on along the minus strand of NW_025544811.1, from coordinate 395,786 downwards.
GATGACGCTTGGATTAGTTTATGAGCTTGCATTTGCAGATCTATAAAGGGTAAAAAATTAGGAAACTGGAAATGGACATTGGATCACGTGCCTGAATCCCTTTGGAGGTATACAGAGTTTCGTGCATATTTTATCATCATCACCAACATCATCATCATCATTATTCCTACGGCTCGACGATCTACACGGCTTTCTTTTCTTTTCTTTTCTTGTCTTTTCTTTCAATATTCTTCCATTATTCTTGCGTTATTCTTACTGGGAGACGGTCTGGGATTGAACTAACACCGACAAAATTGGCATACATTATTATGCCAATATGTCAGGATTGAGTGGTTCACCACCCTGCAATTCTCCCCCCTCTATCCTACCCAAATCGTTTCTCTGATATATATACTGAAAGACTCTCCTCCACGCAACGCGGAATGTGATAAAACAAACTTACCTAGAATTAATGGAAAAAAATCCACCCCAACTACTCATATTTCCTTTTCTTCAAGCTTTGGTGTTGGTTTTGGTTTTTGTTTTGGTTTCTTTTCTTTTCTATTCCCCTTTTTTTAATATTGCGGCGACGATTTTCCCCTCATTTTCCACTTTCCCTTTTCCCTTCACTATTTTTTTCCTCTACAATAAATATTCCCGTATCCCTCCTTTACGTCTTCATTCTGCCTCTCCTTCGATAGACAGACTGACAACAGACAATGAACAGAATGGGTTTGATAATTTTTTTTCCTTTCCTCCCCGTTTTTCTCCCTCATAGGTAGGTCCTTGCTGTTTCTCTCCCTCCTTGCCCCCCGGCCCCCAACTTCTCACACAGAGCATATCCGCCGAAGCATAACTAGAACTAGATACAACAAATTATGACATGCGGGCATATCTGAGCGCGAGAAGAAAAAGGAGAGAGGGAGGGAGGTACGAAAGAAGCCTAACTAACATATACTGTGTGTATGTATCGACCAAAGCAATAAAAGAAAAAAAAAAAGAAAAAAAAAGCTCATCGAATCTTCTGCTTGCAGGTAAAAGATTACTAGACACTACTACTGCCAGGGTGTTATCATTCTAATCAACGGATATAAGTTAATGGCACTAGTATGTTTATCAAATTAGTTATTTGAACGCAATTATTAAGTTAACCGTTCGATATCACGCACGAAACGGAATGGTGATGATGATGATGATGCAAAAATCAAAAATCAAAAACAAAACCAAAAACAGAAGGGGGAATAAGATTGACTTGAGGCATGCATTTCCAATTAGCAACAAAACGAAGGAAGAAGTGTGAAGACGGCCTTGTTTGAGTATGTGATATGTACTAGCATTGAACAAAGGATGCAAAACTAACTAATATAATAGCGGCAGAAGCAGCAATGAATGATTTGAAAAAAGGAAATATTGATCAAAATAAAAATATAAAAGAAAGGGAGCCGAGAGTGGGAAGAGCAGCAACGATTTAGTGAGCCCTCTCTTTCCCACCCTTAAAAAACACGTCCCTTTTCACAGTCCCACTAATATGTTCAAATTGAGGCATAGTCGGGTAAATTTCCAATCTGAGGGAAAGAGATTTTTGACCTTATCGTCCCTTTCGGAACAACGTTGCAATTTCAGCCGTGTGTTGAATTTACCAACATTCCTTTTTCCACGAAAGTCGATTTTCAGCTTTTCCCCCATCGTTCAGGGTATCTTATTCAACTGATGTCAAGCCGACTCTTTCACGCCTTCATCATCACCAAACCGTTCATCTGGTAAGAATAAAAAAGGTTAGGGGGATTTGTAGCGAGGCAAGTGCTCCTTCGTTTTGAAAAACGGGTTGTGAGAAGTTATTTATAAATCAGGACTATTCGAGTCGCATTGTAGTTCTGAGGGTTAAACGGGCATAAAAGGAAGCCAACAGGAAAACGTCAAAGCATGTCGATGCCACCAGGTTCGTCGAACTACCGAAAACCCAGTTCGCTCTGGTCTTCAGCGGGGTGGCCATGCCTACATCCTCACTCGCTGAGCAGTGGCTGGCGTTCGCGATCAGTAGAGTCAACTGGCTCAGCAAAGCTACGGAAGAAGAAGTCTCTATTGTGGTATTTGGCCACAGAGGCAGAGAGTGAGGTGACGAAGAAAACACCGAAGATCACAAACGCGAAGATCCACTGAAGTGAGATGATTTTGAGGGAGAACTGCTTGAGAGCCAGGGCTGTAGGTGTAATTTGTAATCAGCGCATGATTGCAGATGTAAAGTCAGCGAAGACAAAAAACTTACATAGCGTCAACAAGCTCAAGGAGTATCCATAGGCAAAATCACCCCTACGCGCGATGTGGCCCTGGCCAAAAACAAACATGACCCAGATGAACACATTAGCAACGATCCTCTTGGGGGTATTGTCTCCTCCGACTGCAACAGCTCCGTTCCAGAAGAGCGTTGACAGAGTCCACGCATACGGACCAGCCACTGCGGGAAGATGAATGTCAAGGGGCAGATCATGATGTTTCCAGTACACAATGCCTTGACTGATCAAATTTGCGATATCAATGATCTCTGCGCCCCAGAACTTAGATCGGACCCAGAGAAGGACGAAGGCAAGAACAAAGAGATTGTTGAGGATATAAAAGCCGGCAACATTTGCCGCGCTTGTTACTTTTGCGGGGTTTGAAGAGAACAAGTTGGCGATGTATCCAAGCTGGGAAATAAGTAAGATGATCCTGCGAAGATATAAGCTACTGAATATTCGATGTGTCTATGCCAAGACGAATTGCGCTGTGAGATTTGATTGTTTACATGGGCGAAAACTCACCAGAAAACACCTGTCACGACACTGCTCTGTGAGAACGGAGTAGGGTTTCGGTGTGTTTGCTCCCACACAGTGAAGCCGTTGGGTACATCGTCTGGCCTGTGGATGGAGTAGAAAATTCCAAAAACAACCACCAACAGCCAAGAGATGGGAGTCAGGACTCGATATGCAGTAATGGCATTCTTGCTATACGTCTCCCGCTTCGAAAATGGATTATCTAATATTTTGGTGATGAGCATGAATTAGAATGGCTATGTGTATTGGGTAGACAAGGGGACCTCGGTTTATATTCGATACTATGAACGTACATTGGTGTCCTGGCCCAGGCATCTTTCGTTCTTTTTATGGACGGTTGGATTTTGAGGGAGATTTTCAGTTCTCAGGGGTTGTTCTCACGTCGAAAATAAATAATTGAAATCCAAATAAACTATGGTTCTTAGAAAAGCAAAACGAAATTGCAATGCTGTTGCGAGGCAGAGAGGGGAATACGAGGGCTGCCGTTTTGTTGGAGGTGGTGGCAAGCTAGGTCGGGATGACGCAAGAGGATAAAATGGTTGTGTACACTCTCGAGGGGACGATAGCTAACCAGCTCAGACAACCATACAGAGGGACGGACAGAAGAGAAGACAGTATATGAGAAGGAGATTGAGAGGAGGAGCGGAGAGGGGAAAAGGCGAGGAGAGGAGATGGATGATGTTGCAGGAGACGCTTCCCTCCCAAAAAAGGGTAACCCACCCTAAAATGCTAGGAAAGAGTACATCACCACCCCATGAGTATCACGGTGGGTAGCGGTACCTTTTCGTTCTCCTCCCAACCATGTATAGCACACGCACTGGAGATGTGTATGCATGTATATGTACCTGTACTTGCCGCGTCCAACAACGAGGAGGACGAAGAGTAAGCCCATCCTGCACCATGCCAGCTAGCCCGCCTTGGTCCTCCACAGCCCAACCGTCAGCGCGCGTTCGCCCTCTCCACCCTGTCCAACCAGTGCCAACCACCAAGCTCCCTCCCATCTGCCATCCAATCACCGCCAGCATGCACCGTCGATGGCGTAACGGGATGGTTCCACCAATGCGCTGCACAACCCCACAAACCCCCGCACCCCAAGTCTTCCCCAAGCATCGCTGAGCGACACCGTGACCATCATCCCGCGTTCTTGTTGGCTCGACGAAGGATGGCTCTGGGGGGGATCCCTTCCACGATCCTCTCGAAACGGCGCGATGATGACCCCGTGCCTATCCAGAAAAGTTTCGGGCCGGGGTTGGATGCTCTAACTTACCCCGGCCAAGAATTGTCTAATTTTTAGTAAGTTTAACTTAGTGCATAACCTACGAGGGGACAGAGTTAAAAATGGCTAGAGTCTCCAATGATGGATGATCCAAGAAGAGAATCTTGCTGCTTGTATTCTCTTGAAGATCATCTACAATGTGGCTCTTTCATTCACCTGCTTCTTGCGGTTGATAGACTCACTGAGCCACATTCTGTATATTTCCACTGTTATATAACCAGACATGGAGGTGGTACTTGCAGCCGATTCCCGTCCAATCTCGACAGAAGAGTGGCATCTTGTATGATTTAGATGATGTCTTGAGGATCTGAATATATGGTGATAATGATCACTGATAGACTTTGAGATCTACATTGAACAACCAGGCATTTTGTATGTAAAGCTGTGTACTGTGTATGCACCAAACTCACACAAGATACATGTAAATAAAACAGCCATCTCTTTCTTGTGAAGGTTGGAACAACAACTGGCGTGGAATTAAGGTGATTGATTATCCGCCGGTAAGTAATTGGGTTCGATCAAAGCCTGGAGCTGTTGGACGAGAAGAGAGAGGAGGAATAATACTACTAAGATCCAAGGACCCCGGTTGATGCTTGAACGAAACAAACCATGTAACCTGGACACATCTTCCAAACCCACCCCTAGAAGAGGTCTCATGCGCAGTTTGATTCCGTCAATAAACTGGGATAATCAGGGAAAAAATGAATTATTGCAGGAAAGGTATCGCCGATTTCAACCTCTTGAGTAGACATATTGTCTGGATTGGGTTGATGGTTTTCGTTGAAATCATTTTTCTTTTTTAAGATTCGAAAGGACTGAGTGAGTGGACAGTTGGTTCAATTCTTCAACATGCCCCAGAGATAATTACTCTGTACGGGACTACACACACCACTACCACTTTATCAAAATTTTTCTGAAATTTACAAAAAAAAAAAATAAAATAAAATAAATCCAAAAATAAATACAAGTATATATATAATTCACAACATTTTCATTACTACTAACTAAGCATTCGTTAAAGATCATATGCTTGATATTGAACTTGGGCCAACAAATGAGTCATGTGGCCAGTGGTGTGCTATAACTAACTCATTACCTAAAATCGGCATCTGAGTTAGAAAATTGAACTTGGACCACGCGGTAAGAATGAGATTTCCCCAAATTACAATAGTTATATATAAGTTTACAATGTTATGCCCTGAAGTCTCACATATGAGTTAACTTGGTGCCACGCTGATATGATAGCTAAGATACAACTTCCAATACAAAGGGTCAGAGTTTTCTTCAGTGCTTAAGATATTCCTATTCCTATTCCTATTCCCATGTATCCGTAAATCTAACGAGCAAGGTCCCTAGTGGGCTTGGATTCAATTCTGGGTTAAGATTATTCGGCCGCAATCGCTCGCTTGCGCTCGTTATTTCAGCCACTGCCACCGGGCAAACTCACTCAACGTGGCTAGTTAGCTCACACGTAATTTTTTCGACAACAATACCAACAATACTAACGGAGTATTATCAAGTTGGATCCTCAATCCAGAAGCTCCCTCTATCTATGTAACTCTAGCTTTTCAATGGTATCTGCTATTCATGCTCCTGGAGTACTAACAATTTACTGACTGACGGAACCTTTAGTTAACTATCGGTATGATGTCAGTTACGTTATATGATCAGCAAACCACGGGGGTGGGTCTGAAAGTCTGGAACGCAACCTTGGAAGCGCTTTCTAATATCCGCTCCAGTCACTAAGGAGAAGTGGACGTTTTGCCCGTTCCTGAGGCGGTTGGAATAGTGAAAGTTAAACGTGGTTAGTAAACTAATGTCCAACACCGAATAATGATGGACAGTTCAATAGCAGGGGCTATCAACTACATAGTAGATATTCTTCTAAATAACTGATAATTAACATATGTTTAAGTACAGGTATATTTACAATATCATAGGGTTGCAAGATCTTATAGAAGATAGAAGGGGAGTTTATCTCTATCAAGTTCTAACCAACTACCATGATGGTTAGAAAATTATTTCTTACCCGACGTTCAATGTTTTGCTTCAATGAGAAACCGGGTCCCCGCGGCCCGCTAGCAAACACAGCCCGGCCAACCATTCTTCTCCCTGACAGTTTTTAAGATCGAGCAGAGATTTGCCCGGAAAACTGGAACTTTGAAATAGCCAGGCTGGACTCAAAATACGCCCTGCAGTTCTTTTTATATAACTATATATTAACTCCACACTAAATTGATTGAAAAAATTCAACTTTAATCAGAACTTACTGCTATACAATCATGCAGTGCTTTGTCTACCTGATCGCTAGTGCTTGCATAAATGTCATTCTTTCTGTGACAGCTCTAGAATCGTCGGTGAGTAATATTTCTTCGCTTCTACTGATTAATGGTGCTAATTCCTATCTTAAATCTTTAAGAAAGAACATCAGCCTGCGGCACGCGATTTGCAGCAGCTTGTAAATAATCTTCGAACTGATCCCAATGGACTATTCCACATCGGCAATGACGGGATTTTGAGATCTTATGATAAAGACAATAATGTTATTGATTATGCGAGACTTGATTCTGCTGAGCTAAAATCACTTGCTAAACGCTACTCCAAGGATGAGGAGAATCTGATTGCACTGTGGGAAAATGCTGATAGCTCCATGATTGACGAGGCACAGATCTGGTCTCCAGAGCCCTTGAAAAATTCTATGTCACTCGGTGCTTCGGCGGTATCACCAAATGTGGACCAACTAGCTAATGTACTCGCACCTCGTCTAGATGATTGCAGTCGACTGGGTTGCTATAGACATCCTGACTGTGAAGCTCAAGATCCACATTGTCACCATTGTGTTCATGATGGAGTAAACTTCTTTGGGAAGTGTGATTTATAGATGACTTGCTCTTGGTAGTAGTATTCATTTGCAATAGAATTATCTTGTTGTAATGCACTTGCTTATTATCGTTTATTATTTCCTTATATATCATAATTTGTCTTCGTTTATTCTTTCCTTTTCTTACTATGTTCTCGCTACCACTATTTCTATGTTATCTATCCGCATGTATGGACCGTACTTCGCACATCTTCTTTCCCTTCTCTTTCCCTCGCTAGCGATTATCTCCTAACCACTACGCTACTATCTAATATTTACTCCTTTCTACTATTCCCTACTATTCACTCTTCACACTGTTATCAACCCCTCACACTTGTAGGTAGAATAATCGCTTGCTACATAGAAGCTCTGATCGCGCTCGACAATCAGAGGAATTACCAGGCCTTCTATATTCATGGTCAGCTTCCAATATAATTATATAGTTATGAACTAAGATATTTTAATATTCTTCATCATGAGGATCAATTGTGTGGTAATATCTTGCCTTTTTTAAATGAGTAGCATTTATTTGTTGCTGGATTTCCCGCGCTAAGATTATCCGTTGTACCCACGGTTGCCACAGCAATGGCGGGTTTACAAACAAAAGCACGTGATATGTTCCTCCTCTTCGTCCACTGTCCTCCCTGTACCACTCTCCGCCGCCTATCTCTTCCATTTGCACGCGGTCACTCTTCGATCGGGCTTTTGTGTCGTTAGATAAAAGCCCGGGACATTCTGTTGAGATTGCGAATCACTCCCTCATTGATGCTTTCGAGTGACGTTTCTGACTCTCTAACGGTAAACTTCACAAGCACGGATCTGTTTACACCCCGCCATTGTCTAATGCGATTTTCAGATTAATCGCGATTACTTTCTGGTATCTCTTCGCCTCCTTGTTTCTGACTTGTTGGTGCTCAAATTAGCCCGGTTGAATCCGTTTGCGACGAGTCTATAGTTGCACCGATTTCAAAGTTAAGCTCGATAGCTAAGATAACCCTCTCTCAGCAGATCGCACCTGACTGTATAGAATATATATGAACGTCATAACATAGCGTTTTACCTGACTAAATACGAATGCTCCCGTGTCTTGCGACGAAGGTTTTAGTCCCCAATTTAACCCGAAAACCCAGCCAGAAAATTCCAGCCAGCACTGCGCGCAAATATTGAGGGGGAGCAATGGATTCGTTCGTCTACCACCACAGCCGCGCCGCACCGCCGACATACGATGAAAACCCCCCATCGTATGCGTTACCCGACGAGTCATCCATCCTCGATGCTAGCGGTGAGGATGCGCCAGCTTCGACACCTGCGCTTGTGCGCAGCAATCCCTCGTCCGTGAGACTTTTGCCGTCTGGCGGAGAAATTTTGGCGAGCGGGGATGATGCATCCGATTTAGGAAGTGAGGGCAGATTCAGAAGGTCCCAGAACACACCTTCACGTCAACAGTATGTAGATCAGGGAAATAATTCCCCTTTTTTCAATACTCGTCCCCCAGTTTCTACCCCAGTGAAGGGACACTCCGCAATGGCAAAAAAGCCGGAAGATACTGTTCAACCAGACCAGGATGATTGCACCGTTCCACCAGGCCCAACCCCTACGTTCCGTGAAGCCCCAATGGCTTCTGCTGGTGAAGCCTTAGATCTTCCAACAATTCCCCCCAAAAGCAAGAAACAATTGCGCGTCACCTGGAAGGACATGGCCATCGAGGAGGAAAGTTCTCCCACTCAAAGCACCCCAGGATGGATAAACTCTCCACGTTGCGGAAAACCACGGTCTTGGGATATAGTTCCTAAGCCTCTCCGTCTTAGCTCTCCTAAGCCCGCAGCCCATATGTTACCGAAACGCCAGGATTTCCTTACCAAGTCAATTACACTCTCACCTCTGGAGAATCGACTAGAGACCCAGGACTTTTCTGGCCGTGAACAATCTAAATCGGATGCTTTAACTGACAATGTGCACATTAGAAGCCCTATTTCCATGGCTCCGCCCTCGCCACATCGATATCATCCACTTCATCAACAATCCGCCTCAGCTTCCTCCATCCCTCTCTCCCACCCGTCATCTAGTCTCGGCCAAGCGCCCAGTATGCTGCCATCTGATTCTGTCATAGACGGCCCCCATCTCCCCGCTCGATCAAGTTCACCAACACGTCCCTGGACTCCTTCGAAGGGCCCGGAACGTTCACGGGCACGTGCTCCCCCGTCTGTATCCAGTGTGAATTACGAACCTGCAGAAATTAACGGCAGTCCTAGACCTGGAACTCCCAGTTCCAGGTATGGTGGGAGCCCAAGGCGGCCGCTACCCCCAGCCCCGTTGTTCACTGGGCCACCAGCGTCCTCTGCTGGCGAAACGAGTATTGATATTGCCGATGGAGGGGATGACGATGATGGGGATGACCCTTTTGTTGGGGGACGGAGAACGCGAATAAACGACGCCCGTTCAAGTGTTCAGTCGTTCGAAACGTATCTCACAGACTCTACAGTTGTTACCGATGAAAAAGACATGATGAGTAAAGCTGACTTGGACGATGACGAGGACGAGGAGGCAAAGTTGAATGTACATTATGGCCCAGCGCCAACTGGGCGTCAGGAGCGTAGAGGGGTTCGCAAGGCGCAGATGACGAAGAAGGAAGTTAGGCTTATCAACGGAGAACTTATTTTGGAATGCAAAATCCCCACAATATTACACAGCTTTCTTCCTCGCCGAGACGACCGCGAATTCACCCATATGAGATATACGGCCGTCACCTGCGATCCGGATGATTTCACGGTTCGGGGGTATAAGTTACGACAAAACATTGGGAGCACAATGCGTGAAACGGAGTTGTTCGTGTGCGTGACGATGTACAATGAAAATGAGATTCATTTCACGCGTACCATGCATGGTATCATGCGAAACATCACCCACTTTTGTTCTCGGACTAAATCTCGAACCTGGGGGAAAGACGGTTGGCAGAAAATTGTGGTCTGCATCATTGCTGATGGCAGACAAAAGGTACATCCGCGCACATTGAATGCTCTTGCGGCCATGGGCGTCTACCAGGATGGGATAGCCAAAAATATCGTGAATCAGAAACCGGTCAATGCCCATGTGTATGAATACACCACTCAAGTATCTCTGGACCCGGATCTTAAATTTAAAGGTGCAGAGAAGGGGATAATGCCGTGTCAGATCATTTTCTGTCTGAAGGAGCGCAATGAGAAGAAACTCAATTCGCATCGATGGTTCTTCAACGCTTTCGGGCGCGCCTTGACTCCCAATGTCTGCATCCTTCTTGATGTCGGGACTAAGCCGGCGCCCACCGCTCTTTACCATCTCTGGAAAGCGTTCGATCAAGACTCAAATGTCGCGGGAGCTGCCGGGGAGATTAAAGCTGGCAAGGGCAAAGGGTGGCTGGGTTTGTTTAACCCGCTCGTCGCTTCTCAGAATTTCGAGTATAAGATGTCGAATATCCTGGATAAACCGCTCGAGTCTGTTTTTGGATATATTACGGTGCTCCCAGGCGCGTTGAGCGCGTATCGATACCATGCTTTGCAAAACGACAGCACGGGGCACGGGCCATTGAGCCAGTATTTCAAGGGAGAGATGCTTCATGGCAAGAATGCAGATGTGTTTACTGCCAACATGTACCTCGCCGAAGATCGGATTTTGTGTTGGGAGTTGGTGGCTAAGCGAGAGGAAAGATGGGTTTTGAAGTTCGTGAAGAGTGCGGTTGGGGAGACAGACGTTCCGGGTAAGTTTTGTTTTCTTTTTCTCTCTTTTTTTTCTTTTATCTACTTTGTTGACAGTTGACACCATTTTCTTCTATTTTCTGTACATTTTTAACTCATATTTTCTCATGTAGATTCCGTTCCTGAGTTCATCTCTCAACGGCGACGATGGCTCAATGGCGCTTTTTTCGCGGCCGTGTATTCGCTTATACATTTCCGCCAGATTTGGCGGACGGACCATACCATTGCGAGGAAGATTCTATTGCACATCGAATTTCTGTATCAGTTTGTTTCTTTGGTCTTTACTTTCTTTTCTTTGGTAAGTGATCAACATGTCCCGGATACTTTCTTCTGAGTGAACCAAACAGAGATTGACGTCCTTCGACATACATGTAGGCGAATTTCTATCTCACTTTCTACTTCATCGGCGGTGCCTTGTCTGACCCTACCAATGACCCATTCGGGCATAATATCGGGAAATATATATTTGTAATATTACGATATGCCTGCGTACTGCTTATTTGCCTGCAATTCATTTTGTCAATGGGTAATCGGCCTCAAGGGTATGTGGCTTATTCCCGCCGTTCTACGCATTGCCATTATTAGTCGCGTAGCTAACAAACAACCTTACATTTAGAGCCAAGAAAATGTTCATGTCCGGCATGGTCGTTTACTGTATAATAATGATATACACAGTCTTTTCCGCCTTATACATGGTGGTCACACAGTTAAAGCTCAGCAAGAAACCGATGGAAGAGCGCCTGAAACTGGGCAACAACACCTTCACCAACATCATCGTCTCCACCCTCTCAACCATCGGCTTATATTTTTTCATGTCTTTCCTCTACCTAGATCCCTGGCACATGTTCACCTCGTCCGCGCAGTACTTCGCCTTGCTGCCAAGCTACATCTGCACCTTACAGGTCTACGCCTTCTGCAACACCCATGACGTCACATGGGGTACCAAGGGTGACAACAGCATCCACACCGACCTCGGCGCAGCACGCATCACCGGCTCCTCCACTGTAGAGCTTGAAATGCCGTCAGAACAGTTAGATATCGATAGCGGCTACGACGAGGCGCTACGTAACCTGCGCGATAGGCTCGAGGTACCATTGCCAGAGCCATCGGATGCTCAGATGCAGGAAGACTACTACCGCGCGGTGCGCACGTACATGGTGTCAGTCTGGGTTATCGCAAATGCGATTCTCGCCATGGCTGTATCAGAGTCCTTCACTGAGAAATCTGCGGGCAGTAACGGGTACCTGGCCTTTGTGCTGTGGAGCGTGGCTGGGCTAGCGCTATTTCGAGCGTTGGGGTCCGGGGCGTTTGCAATGCTGAATCTTGTTCATCAGGTCATGGAGGGGAAGATGAAGTTTGATGCGGCGGGGGGTACGGGTTATGGGTATGGTGGATTTTTAGGGGGTGTGGGTAGTGGTGGAACTATGGGGACTGGGTCCAGTGGAACTGGAAGCTCTGTTGGGAGGACATCTCCCGGGAGGAGTGTTGGAGAGGCGGTCAGTGATTGGGCGAGTGAGGCTGGCTGGACGGTGAAGAGGACAGCTGGGAAGTTGAGGTTCTGGAGATGAGTATTTTAAGATTCCCCTTTTTGCTTTTGAAACGGTTGGATCTCCTGTTTTATATCTAGGTTTTTTTTTATGTTTTTATCCCTGATGATGTCCTAATGGCCTGGGATTTCCTTGTTGGAATATTTATATTAATGATGGCCTTTTTATCTGTTGATGTATGTATGTATGTATGTATGCTTGTTTGTGTGGTTGTGTTTCGACACTTTTGAAATCATCTCCTTCGTCTTCCCACCAAAAACCTCTAAATCCCTTTTTGTTTTGTATATGTGATGATGTTTTTATGTTTTTTATGGCTACGCAGCACATAACCATCTTTATATGTATTGATTGAAGAAGAAATGTTCATTGATATCCATAGGGTTATTTATTTGAATTTTTTTTTTCCCCCTTCTTGTTTATTGTTGTTGTTTTACTCTTTGATTAACTTAATGGATTTTGTCAGTTTGGATTTGTATCTCTCATGTGTGAATGACCCTCTCCCCCTTCTTCCTCTTTAATTTTTCTCTTTTTTTTTTCTTCCTTTCATTCAGCATGATGTAATACATAATTTCTGGGAAGGGGCAAAACTGCAGCTGCTAAATACGTATCTGGGTTACTGTTTTAAAAATTGGTTGAAGAACGCCAATAGGACTTTTAATTGTAACCAATCAATCAATCGATCATGGAGCTGTGGTAGATATCACTCAAACAGTATCGCCGGTTTATCGCGCGGAAAGGGCTTACTTAGTACATACAGTGCATCGCTTGGTGGTTGAGGATCTAAAATACAAGGGAAAGAAAAAGGGGTTAAGGTTAGTTAACTACATAAAATAACTAGTGGTTATATGAAGGTGGATTTGCCTGTGTTTGAACACATGTTTCTATGGTGTTCAGCCAAGGCCTTCAAATAACCCATACATGTTTCATATAGTGAGCTATCTTCTTTGATTATATAAAAGAGATAACTTTTCTGTAATATTATATATGATGACTGTATCAGCTTCTTTCTGAATGTATATTTAATAATTATTATCTTACTACTATATTCTTCTCTCTCTGCTTTTGTATTGATTTCTATTCTTAACTATTCTTATTCTTATTTATCTATTTTGAAACTCTTATATCTTTGTATAAGTGAGAAAGACTGATAATAATCTCTGCTGTTGATACTGTTATTGAAGCAGTTACTATACAGAAACAGCTATAATATAATTTTATTATAGAGATAACAGTACAGAAAGAGAATATACTGAGAATCAGTAAATAAAACAGATTAAAAAATATATAGATAATATATACAGAGAAATAAAATAAATAAATAATAATATATAGATTTATTTTATTTCTATTTTTTCTTTATTTCTATATATAAAAAAAGATGAAATTTGATAGACTAATTTCTTACTACTATTCAATCTTTATTATCTGTATAATAGAAATAATATAATAAAAAAAAGTTTTCAGATAATCAGATTATCTCTGAGTAGAAGATAATCTAATTTTTTAATAAAAAAATTCTCAATTATTTACTTAGAGAGAATCATCTTAAAAAAAAGTATATAAATACTGAAAAAGAAAAAATTATATAGATAATAAAAAAGAATCTGATTAAATAGTATCAAATAACTTTTATTAATTTATATTATATATAGTAAAGTAAATAGAAGAACTTTTATTCTTATTCAGTTGATTAGATTTTAAATAATATATTAAAAACTCACAGATCTATAAAGTATATATAGAGATATATAAAGTTTATAAATAAAGATATAAATACTCTGATAAATAGCTATACTGAGCTGAATATAATAAATTTTATATATCAATACTAAAAAAAATAACAGAGAAATAAAAAATATATAGTTAAGTCTCTTCTCTATACAGCAGCTGACTTTTTTATAAATTATTATATACTACTGAAAAAATAATTCAGATAAAAGATATAATTAATTAATCTATTTATAATTAAACTATTAAATAAAAAATCAATACTCTGCTGATTTTTTATTCAGATTATAAATAATAATAAAATAAATTAGAACAACAGATTTGAATATTCAACTGTTATATAATATAAAAATTATATTTTTTATTTAATATCACAGATTATATTCTATCTATTCTATAGATAAAATATTATATAAAAGTCTCTATTTCAGTTTCATTATTATCAACTTTAATATAATATTTACTTATTTAAAAGTGAGAATCTATATAAGCAGATCTTCTACAGAATTTATTTTAAATAGATAAACAAGTTTTTTATATATATAGATATATCAGAGATAATAAAAAAAACTCATACTGAATAATTTACAGATGTATAGAAGATAGAGTTTAATAAAATAAATAAAAACAATATTTATAAAACTGAATAATGAAATAATAACTCTTTAATCAGCTGCTATTTCAGTCAGATTAATCAGAAGTTTATATAGAAAATTATAGAGTTTAATTTTAATTTATTAAATAATTATTATTTTTTATAAACTATAATTATTTTATCAGAGCTGTTGAAAAAATCTTTCTGATTATAGATGAATAAATAATTTATTTAATTTTATTCTAAAAATAGATTTTTTTATATTATTTCTTCTGAGATTTCTGATATAAATCTAAAGCAGTTTAATAGTAGAAGTTTATTTAACTCAGATAATTTTACAGCTTAGAGATTTTTATAACTGTTAAATTATTTTTATACAATAATACTACAGAACTCTGCTTTTTTTCAGAAAGAATTTTCAATTTATTTACTATAAATTGATTTAATATTTCAATATACAGAGTATAAATAGTTTATAGATACTGTATAAACTATAGAATCAGTTTTTATTTCTCTATAAAAAATAATATTTCAATAGTTAGTATTATAAATTTCTAAAAGTCTGAGTATTATACAGAGACAGATTAATATAATAATAAATTAAATAAAAATCAGAGATATATAAATAAAGAAAAAAATTAATAAAATTTAATATGAAATTAATATAATAACAACTGAATTCTGAATCTTTCAGTCTATCTCTATTTCTATCTATATATAGAAAAATACTATTAAAATTCTTTTTATTTTTATATTTATATTTTTATTCTTCTTTTTATTAACTGCTGCTGCTATTATTATCACTTCTACTATAGTATTATTAACTGAAAATAATATTTAAATATATCAGCTTTTCTATACAATTCAATCAATTAATAATCTCTGAAAAAAATAAAAATAGAAATTGAATAAATAGCTTTCTATATAGTATCTGAAGTTATTATATAAATCTAGCTGAAGAAAGAAGAATAGTAAATATATATTTTTTTTCTAATAAAAGATAATTATTAATAAGATATTCAGTTATTATTATATAATAAAATCAAGATCTGTTTTAGAGATTATAAAAAAGTTTAAATTGATATATATATAATTAAAAATAAATCTGAATAAACTCTTTGTTTTTCTCAGAAGAGTAAAAAGATAATCTATATATATTAATTATATTATATTATATATTTTTTAATCTTGAGTATTTATTTATTTATATATACAGACTATCTCAGTAGAATTTATAAAAGTAAATATTTTCTCTTTCTTTTTTTTCTCTTTTATATATAAAATATTTTTGCTTTTCTCTTTTATTTATAATAATAATAATAATAAATTGATTGTAAAATTCTCTCTTTCTCTATCTTTTCTTTTAATTTTTTTTCTTTTTTTTTCAACTTTTTTATTATTATTCACTGATATATATAATTTTTTTTATATCAGAATTTATTATTCTTTTATTAAAATTTATTAAAATTATTTATTTATTATTCACTCTGTTTTTTTTTCATTCTATATACTGGATAAAATATTTATTTCATTATATTAAAAAAAAAAAATACTGATAGAGATTTGTATATATAGTCAGAGAAGATTTTCAATTTTTTTTTTATAAAAAAAAAAATCAGCTTTTTTCTACTCTTCAACAGTGTCTTTTTTTTTCTTTCTTTTTTATAAATAATATAAATACTTCTCTGCTTCTCTACTATACAGTATAGAAAGCTAATTATAATATAAAAACTTTTATTTTATATAATTTTATTATTATTCAATGAAATCTAATTTAGACTGAGTTGATTAATTTATATCATTTAGCTACTGAATATTAAAATGAGTGATAGAAATAATTAAAGTATAATATAATATATATCAGTAATTCTCAGTTGAATATATTTTATTATAATTTTCAATTCTATATTCTGTTTACTATTTCTAATTTTAATATATTATATATTTATATATATATCAGAGCTGATCAAGTATTATTCTATTATTTATTATATATAAATATTATTCTGATTCAATTTTATAATAGAACTTTTATTACAGACTGTATACAGTATTATATATTCTCTAAATTTAAACTGTTTTCATTGTACTGCTGTGTGTATAGTTATTTTAAAAAAGTATATATTAACTATAAATAATATAATTATATAGTATACTGCTCTCTTCACAGCTCTGTAAATTAATCTAATATATATAATAATTTTTATAATAAACAGTTATTATAGCTACAAGCATCAGCAGTAGATGATATAAATTATAATACTCAATCTAATATACAGAATAATCTTATTCTTATTGAATAGAGTATATATAAAGCTTTCATTTTTCTATTCTATTCTATTCTATCTCTCTTTGATCTTTATTTCTTTATTATTATTATAGATATATATATATTATTATTATAGAGTTAAATTTAATTGTATAAACTATATATAATACTCAGACAGTTGATTTGTATTTCTACACAGTATCTAAAATCAATAGCTTTTTAGTAGAAGTGAAGTTAAGCAGATTATTTAGCTAGTGATTATATAACTTTCTATATACAAAGTCACATATATCTGAATTTAATAGTATTTCTCTTACTAAATACAAGTATTCTGTATATATAAACATGAAATTGAATACACACCAGCAATAATCAGGTTATATGCAGTGGCATTGATGGCTGAGTGACTGCACCTCTGCATATAACCAGGTTATTGTGAGGATTGGGTTCAAACACACTGTAACCCGACCCACCTATAACTAGTTCAATCCACATCAAAATTATGCGGAGAAACTTGATCATCAGCCTTTCCAAGCAGCTACAAAGATTGCCTGCTTTTGCTAATGCGCTTCTTATCATCAACTTCTGCGTACATACATGGGCATTCTACAGGAGGTACTTGTATATTAATTAATAGGGGCTGCACACACATGTGGCTGGCGTGGAAGTACTGGACTTCATCGTTCACAAAATGGCAAGCAGGGCAGTTTATGCTAATTGGGCAATTTGAACGAGTCGAGCAAGGTTTTTATACCAATTTCATTCTCTCAGTCCCCGCTTAAATAAAAAACAAAATATATTCAAGGATAGATAGATGTAGACCACGTAACAGTACCATGGTAAGCCAGACTTCACAGCATATCAAGGGAAACCTGTTCAACAAGGCAAAGCAGGGCATACCATCAATGCAAAACCATATCACATCAAACCAATTGTTTGTATCAATTTACCCCATCGGTCCTTCTGCTCCTAGACTTCACACATAATAACACAATCTGTATTGCATGAAGATCTCCCCCAAAAAATAGAGCCTAGCTGCTCACTTGCTCTCCTTGCTCTCGCCTTCCTTAGGTTCACTATGAGCCTCCGCGCTCTTCGGTTTCGGTTTTACATCGCAGCCATAATACCTGCGGCATCCGGAACACATGATTTCCAATCTCTTTTCTCCCGTGGTCGCGTTATCGCATGGGTTTGGGTACACTGCCTTTGAGCAGGGCTCAATTTCTCCACCGATTTTATGGCCGCAGCCGCCGTAGACTGTTTCAACGAGACACATGGCGGTTGTGTGTCTGTGGTACGAATGCAACTCCGGGGGTAGTCGAGGTGGATTTTGGATGGAGCGGGGGATCCCGGATAGTGTCGGGGAGACTTAAATAGGCTTTAATGGTTCGGGGTATGTTATGGATACCACGGGTGGTTTGAGTCGGATGGGTTGGTAGCGCGTATTTGGAGACGGGTCGGGTCGACAGCTATTAAGTGCAGTGTGCGAGGTAGAATTTGGTTGCTTGAGAAGTTTTTATGAAGATATCTGCAGGCTTGCTTCGAGAGTCATAGTGTGGTAGTGGTAGTGTAGAGGAAGACAAATGAGTATGAACGGCGAAAAGTTTGATGGGAAAGAAAAGAAAACCAAGGACTCAGGAAAGAATGCAGCTTTTATAGCTGACACCTAGTTGATTAAAACCTGTGAGGTCACTGATTCACGGCCATGGAAGTTGTCCATTTCCCTTCACAATTCAAGAGGTAGATGCGCAGGTACTTCCCTTTGCCCTTCGCGAATGGCCTTTTAGGAGAAGGGAGAATACTGCTACACGCTCTGAGCCGTGTCAAACTCCCCGAAGCCCAATATCAAGTGACAGTCCCTTTGCTTCCCCGTATGCAGGTAGGTCTGGGAAGTATCGGCTGCCCTTCGCAATAAGCCCAAGGAAAAATTAACCCTTGACTTTCACAACAAGGTGTTGTAGAAAGAGCAAATTTGCCGCTCCACTTCCTGTGGGCCGGATGTCCAGCGGATTGGAAAGGGGCCCCTTTCAATGTCATACCGCATGTGGCTTCCTTGAAAGAGAGTGAACGCGCTTTGATATATCGAAGGCATCAGGGAAATTCCTAGATGAAAAATTTCGGGCACAGGCGATTAGGAAGAGAAAGGCTGGATAGGTGGAGGAGTAGTCGATGCCAGCGGGAGGTACCCGGTGCAAAGGGAGTATATATGAACATGAGAGACGTGGGGTTTGTACCCTCATATTGTCCACGGTGTGAGGGATGCTGGCACGGTAAGACCCTCCCTTGTACTTGAACTTGAGCTTGAGCTTGATTGGGAAGAGAGTGTGACGGAGCTTGAAGGATCGAGTGGAGATAAGAAGAAGAAGAAATGGATAAAGCAAGAATAGCACTGGTGTATTTGTACCCATTGTTGGGTAGGACAATGTGTTACTCAGACCTTTCGCTCCCTTGACAAAGGTAGATGGGAACAGCAAAAGAAGGAAGAGAATGATAAAGGGGTTCGCGGGGTATAAGGTGGAACCAACAAAAACAATCTTGTATTATCATAGAATCAACAATGATAATATAGAACTCGGATGTTATTTCAATCATCAGTATCACCGGCCTCAAACCAACTCACCTCTCACGAAAATGGATAGATCTATCAGTACAATGCGTGGGCAAAACACAATGAATATTATAATATATCTGGGTACCTTCCCCTCAAAATGAAAAGAAGAAAGGAAAACGTAAAATGTAAAAAAATAAATAAATAAATAAAATAAAATAAAATAAAGCCCAAACATGTATAATCTATATACCTTGCCCCAGCCTCTAAAACGGAAAATGAACTCACATACTATCCTCCCTCCACCGACTCCGAGCCTTATTCCACGCAGTCTTTTCCACCTCTCCCATTCTCGTATCCATTCCAATCCCCAACCCGCGTTCCACCCAATCCTTCCCCTCCATCTCAGCAAGCCGCGACAACGCTCGCGCAAAGGCAAAGCGTTCCTCGTCGCCACTGAAAATGGAGCTGGATTTCAGCGCGGACATGGACAGGCCCAGATCATCCATGAGATGTCGCATGGAGTCTGGGAGGTTTTCAGGTACTTCATCCTGGCTGTTGTTAACGTTTTTGGATGATGACGATGTCGATGACGACGCTGATGATTTATCACTTTCAGCGATCGATTCCTGAAGTTCTTCTTCGGAGAGGAAGAGATTCGTTAGCGGGACAGCCGTGGTGAGGACGAGTTTTGCCTACATGGAAAATTTCTCGTGTTAGCGAAAAGCGAGAAGTGTCATAGATACTTTATGGCACAAGGCAGATATAATCAACGCACCCGGCTCTCATAAACCGCATCAATAAACGTGATAAATCGCCTCGCCAAATCCCGCTGCTCGATCGTCATCCCAGGTACATCTGTTACAATAAACGATTCGTAACTCCGCATCAGCTCAAGATAATCCGCTGCCCCTGTTGCCCGGTTAATCAGCTGGTCAAACGTAAACCGCGCAGCCTTGCCACTCGCCAACGGCACCTCGATATCACGTCCCCACACCTGGTGCACGGCGTGGTGTGGTGGGTCATTGACGAAGTCACCCAGGTACTCGAACCATTTGTCCGCGTGACGATCAGCCGGCATGCCGAGCGGGTGGTAGTACACCCCTGACGGCGGACGAGGGATTTTTCGGTAGTCCGTGGCGGAGTCGAGGTTAAGGACTGTTAAGGAGGTTTTTAGGAGGGTGATGCAGGGGATGAAGGATTCGCGCTGGATGCCGTTTTTGTACAAGTCGTCTGGGTGGCGGTTGGAGGTTGTGACGAGGATGACGCCGTGGGACATGAGGGATTCAAGGAGCCTGATTAAACCGTCAATACTTTTATTTTATGCATCGATGAACATGAAGTGGCAAC
The DNA here is from genome assembly GCF_000150115.1 of Histoplasma capsulatum G186AR. Taxonomy (NCBI): domain Eukaryota; kingdom Fungi; phylum Ascomycota; class Eurotiomycetes; order Onygenales; family Ajellomycetaceae; genus Histoplasma; species Histoplasma capsulatum. Next base: position 375,093 of record NW_025544811.1, on the reverse strand, counting down.
GGATGGAGAGCAAAAATGCCATAGAAAAAAAAAAAAAAAAAAAAAAAGCGTCTCCCACCTCCTCAGAATCATCGCATCTGCTACATCCGTGCACTGAAACTCATCAAAACATAGCACACTCGCCCCTTCCGCAATGTCGGCCGCAACAAACGGTACCGCATCAAACTCAACTCCATGCTTCATCTTCATTACATGCAGGCGCTTATGCACGTCTTGCATGAAATTATGAAAGTGGATGCGCTGACGTGATGTGATATTTGCTGGCAGCGTATCGAAGAATAGGTCCATCAGCATTGTTTTGCCGCAACCTACGTCGCCGTGCATATACAAGCCCTTAGGTAGGTTAGCTGGGATCTGTGTCGTAGTTGGCGGGGACGGCTTTCGGCTGAATAGGGTGTTGAAGAAAGAGGTTTTCGGTTCTGGGTCTTGGAGGGACTCGAGAGTTGGATGGACTACAGTTGGTGGAATGTAGGAGCGAAGCATCTCGTGGAGGTCTTGGAGATGCTGGACGATCTCTACGGAACGAGAAAACGGGTAAACAAAATATGATAGTCGTTAATGAAGGTACTTCGCACAGATGTAGAGATAAAACACAAGAACGGACGTGGAAAATGCAGAAATGGAAATACGCATGTATATATATATGTATTACCTCGCTGATGCGCATCATCCCTCAATTTCCCCGACTGCACGCGCGTCTCATACTCTTGAATTGGTCCGTAAAGCTCTTGTCCACTAGTATTCGCCGCAGAGATGCCTGATGCTCCATCTAAAACCCCAGCAGAATCAGCCCGAGCGCTAGAAATCACTCTAACCTGCTGTTGCTGTCGGTGTCTTCGGCCACTCCGACAAAGAACTTTTGACAGCGCCGTTGTAGATCCCTGTGCTTTTTGCAGAGACGCAAGGACGAGAGCTTCACCAGCTCTCCGCCCATCCCTCATGCTCCTCCGACAATCTGCACAGACGGCACCACCGTACTGCCGACGCACAACCAGGGGAGTAACCGCGGGCAATCGAATGCGCGAGAACAAGATGGCTTCTGCGAGAAGGGCGTGATGGAAAGCGCGGAGTGGGGTGCGCATTTTCTGTCTTTTATCCCTTCTTCCAGAGTATGTATATATATGTTTTCCTTTCTCCCCTGCTCTTACAGTACATCGGTTACCGTTCCGAAAATAGACATTTAGAATCAAGAACGAAAGATATTGACAGGGTCACGAGGATATAGCCCAACTCGCTTCTTCGCGAGATTCAACCGAATAGAAATAATTTCTATACGCAGAACAGATTCCGTGTTTTCGCAACAGTTGTCGATGGGTATTTGGATATGCAACTTTACGGTATGTAAATGGCATGCAAACAGGCAACCCGCGCGCATGCATCGAAAGAGGGACCAGGTTCGGCAATCGGCAAGGTAACTTCAGAGAAAAATGAACCACGTAAGTCTATGTAATACCACAGAACGAAGGTAACAGTGGATGGGAGGGAGGGGGGGGAGAATATCGAAGATGTCAGAGCGATAGGCACGGCTAATGAGATAGGTGAGAGAGGGCTTGACAGCAGCATAGATAGATAGTAGAAGATGTTTTGCCATTGTGATTGATATCTGCGGAGCGGAGGCCATAATGTCACGTGCTAGGGTGTATTATCTCAGCAATCTTAGCCACACCGGCCCGCTGTGAACTAACCCGATCCAGATTTCTGACCACAAAAGGGGCTCCCGAGTGGCTTGCATCGAGGGGGAGGCTGTGCGCGTCAAGATAAGCTTTTATATAAGCAACGCTAAAGCAACGCTAGTCTGTTTATGGCCCGCTGTTGGTATCCAACCTCCAACCCCAATCCATGACAAGATCATGAATGAATACCTCCAACAATTCTGCTGATGCCGCGAATTAGTAAAGTTCGCGTGAACAGGCTCCTAAGGATACACGCTTTTTGCTCATAATGTCGTCCAGTGAGATGTTTATGATTTCTAAGGACACCTGTTGCCGAGTCAGCTCTATGGGTTGTGAATATTCGCCACCTCTAAGAAGCATAACGAGGCACTCCTGTTCATGCAGGAAAAGCATACATACCCCCCACCCACTAACTACACTTAACAGGTGATGTGCTAGGTGTTGAGTAAATCTATGGATGGTGGTTTTGGAGAATCGTTTTCTGTTCGAAAATTGGGAGCATGGACCATGTTCAACTTTGTCAATATCTTGAGCTTCCGATTTATTTATAGCCATCCACTCTGGGCTGACTCCGAGCCTCTCATATCAAACTTGGTGGGTTGATCGTTGGACGATATCTCCCTGTTATTTGCTGAAGGCGCAGGCCCAGATTGCCACAGAACCACCGCCAAGCAAGCGCCAGCTCCCGGAAAGGTTCAGTCCCAACGGCCCCAAGCCAGTCAGGCGACTTCATCTACCGAGTGGCTCAACGACAGAAAAATGCAATGGCTTTTCAAATGCTGGATCCATTGTCGACAATGCAGGGAATCTTCCTCTGTTGCGGAATGCACTATTGCATGATTCGACCCAGTTTCAACTCTGGCTGAAAGCCAAACGAATGAGCGACGATATGGCGTTTTTGGCGGCTGGCCACATGCCTTCCTCTTCACGTAAGCTGTGTAAGCCTCACCCACTCTGCGGTGAGGCTCAAGAGAGCTGTGGTTTTTGAGACCTGTTCGTCCGCAGACAGCCTTCGAGCTTGGGCTTGAGGGTTGATTGATAAAGCCCCAGATGCTCGGCAGTTATTTCGTTGCTCTTGTGCGGCGCATTGACCATGATTCCCAATACCTCAATGAGGCCCTTTCCACCTTTCGTTGACCTGGAAAATATTTAGTTGGGAATTTGCTCCTTGATACGGAGTACGTCGCGACGTTTCCTGTCAAACATCTTCAGGGCCTGCTGTCTGCCTTATACTTTTCTATATTGTTTTGCTTTTCTGTTTCCTAGAGGAGTCCTCTGCCATGGCGTACCAAGACCAGCACCAGCAACCTTACACCAACGATGAATATACCACTCCCCGCGCCGTCATCTGCGACGAGCTCTGCTACGGCTGCTCCACAAAACGGTTCGCCGTTGCGATTAGAGTGACTATATGTGTTTTGACTGTAGGCATCTCTGAAGCCCTGCGCGGCAAGGATGGCTGGTGTGCGCTATGCTTGGAGCAACCTATCGCACCTCCCCCGCGACGTAGTCCTTCGCGTGCGACGTATGTTAGCCAACAGCCTGCTCAGCCCCCGCCAATGGAGATGTCAGTTCCAGTACCCAAACCGACGGTTACGACGACACCATCGACTCCCCTCCCAGGTGGACTCCAGCAGCATCCACGTCGGAAACCATCGCATGGACAGCAATTTCCGCCGCCTGACTCCTTGAATTATTCATATGGCCCACGGCAATTGCAACCTCAGCAAACCCAGGGGTTTGCGGAAACCCCGCAACAGCTGTTACCCCAGTTCCCGCAGCCGCCCCAACCGGATCAGCAAATATATCCCGAACCCCATCATCCCCAAGGGATCGAGCAACTACAATACCACGAGGAACTTCAGCAGCAGCAGCAACATCATCAGAATCAGCATCACCCATCCCAAGGAAATATTGAATATCAACAGCAGCAACCGGGACAAGTACCTAATTTCTCCCACTCGCCGCCTCCTCAGGCAAACCAGCAGCTCCCATGGCAGCAACAGCCACAACAACAGCCTCCCATTCGAATAAGCTCACCCACCTATCAGCAAGTCGTTCCTCAAAATGGCCCCTCAAACATGGTTCCGAATACAACTCATTACATGACCCCCGTCGCAGATCCGAATATGGCCGTAAACACGGCGCATCACATGGCTCCGAATATGAACCCGAACGTAGTCCCTAATGCTATGACGCCGAGTATGGCACTGAATATGACCGCCGATATTCACGCAGGTTATGGTGCTGGTGGGCCCGGGGTCCATCAACAGCCTCCCGTAAATACGCCGCCATCCAGCGTGACGAGCACACCCGGGCGGAAACCTGTTAACGTCGTTGTTGCGCCCCTGACAATGCATACACCACCACCACAGCCACCACAAGAAATACATATTCCGCCAGCTTTACAGATTAAACGACATTCAGGAAGGCGGAATTCTTCGTCAAGTGATTCGAGCTAGGGGCTCGTAAACGGGCAATGCCAACCGTACTTACATGTGAGAATAGATACTGGTGGCCGGATGCTTGGGGACCAGGAGTTGCATCCACTAAGTGAAATGTAGGAGCTTTGGGAACTCTGCCTGTTTTTTCCATAGTAGTAATAATGGTAATATATTTTCTGTTGTAACTAAATAATATGGCCTCAAATATGGCCTCACTGCAATCTTCATAATATGAAGGCTTGTATTTTTCCGATTTTATCGTAATGATTCATATACAACTCTTCAAATAAAAAGAAAGAAATCAAGCAAGTAAATCATATGAGCATAGAAGCGCCGGGAAAAAACTACAAGGATACATATATATATCACAGAACGATCATAAACCGGTCTTCCCCGTCATTCTCTCCCGTCACAACCTTCCCTTCCCACTCCAACTTCTTCAAAATCTGAAACACCCCCTGCGAAGCCGGGACATGTAAAGTCACCGGGACATCACGATAGATAACTTTCACCAGTTCCATCGGCGTCCAGCGTCGAAGTTCATCCCCGTTAACCGGCGATGACGGACCGTCTCTCTCAGCCGTTAAACTACCGTACACCAACACTTGCAGCACTTCATCCTCCCGCTGTTGTCGGTGCTTGATGTACTCGTTTATCTTCAAGCTTCCATCCGCGATCACAGCTCCATGGCCCGGGTAGGCGCGGCCGGAGAAATAGTACTTCATCTTTTCGAGGGTCGAGAGGTAGACCTCTAGATCTTCGAAGACGGAGGTGCCATGCCCGAGGATGTCTGGGCGGGTAAGCAGAAGGGTGACATGTGAGTATGCGGAAACGATGATTAAAATATTGGGATGAAACAAAAGGAGGTGGAAAAAAAAAAAATGAAAGTAAAGCATACTGTCCCCTGTAAACAACGCATCCTCCTCGCAGAGCCTGAATACCATGTGATCTTTCGTGTGGCCAGGTGTGCTATACGCTCGCAACGTTGCGCCGTCGACTTGAAATATCTGCCCATCCTCGATATCAAACTGGCCCTCTGCATCAGGCTGGCTCTTGTGTATCTTTGCGTCGGGGCAGATCTTGAGCAGGTCGGGCACACCCCCAACGTGATCACGGTGCCAGTGTGTCAAGAGGACGGTTTTTATTGTGGCGTTTTCATTTTTCAGGGCAGCCTTGAGGTTTTCGGTCCAGCTTGGACGACCTTCCCCTGTGTCGATGAGGATACGCTCATGGCATTGACCGATGAGGTATGTATTGGTTCCTGCATCCGGTCAGTCATTAACAATCATACTTGGGAAAAGGGGCAGTGGGATGGTTACCTTGAAGAGTAAACTGTCATAAGGATGTTTTTTTTCGTTGGATGGTTAGTGAGGGAACCGACTCTAACAACAGGCCGCTTCATGGCATAGATGAAGACGTGAAGAAAAATCAAGATAACAAATTCTCGGATGTTTTCTGGATTTCTATGGGAGATGCCTAAGAGCACCTAGCGAAACAGTTCGAGCGGCTAATCCTTATCCTAGCATCTTGAATAACTCTCCCAGGAGAGAAGAAAAACAGATAACAAAAAGGGGTGAATCAATATAAATAATAGTAATATCTACAGTACCTTTCCCGGATTTCCACCCAGGATCCGGATTACCCTGTCGCTCAACCTCTCGACATCTGGAAGCTGTGGAAGTTGTACCGCCATCGTGAATGTACGAAATACCAATTTCTGGTTCTTCGGCAGACCGAATGTGCTACTCCAGTCCAAGAAACCTGGTAGTCATCAGTTAATATGCGCTCCTAACTAGATTGCGACTTCTATTGGGATGTTTGATACGAACAGACGCAACAACGCTGACGACGGAACTCTATGTTTCGACATATACACACACATATATATATATCTGCGCAGCATTCAAGTCCAAGAACTAAAGGAGAAGAGGAAAGGGAGATGGCGGGAATTTGTATATTTCCAACCATCCCCCACCCCATACCCATACTTGAATATACCGTGTAGCCGGGATACCACTTTGCTCGAACCAATATCTGTTGCTTTGAGTGAGCCGAGGTAGAGATTCCCACACAGAATTTGCTCATTGCGAGTGCATTTCTATCATCGTGCTTAAACATACCTCCAACATCTGTACACCTGCTCAGACCTCCAACAGTTTCTGCAAGGGGGCGCAAAGTTGCGAAATGGAATTTCAATCCTCGATCTCAATCATGTAGAATTCGAAGTTGAACAGGTTTCAGCAATTGCACACTTTATTTTATTTATTATTATTATTATTATTATTATTATTATTATTATTTTTCAGTTTCATTCGACTAATACTTGTAGTTTACATGCTAGTCATCTTTCAGTCTACAGCGTATTTCACCTGAACATTTACTTCTAGAGCGGGGGCAGGCTGGGAAGAGAAGGGAATGATCGACGGGGTCAATGAGAGTGATCCCAACGGCCCTTTGATGACAACTACGAAGGTTTACCTAATTCCGCCTTTTGGCAATGAATGAGAATGTACAGTACAAACGCTAGAATGGCTGCCGAACTAGGGAGAAGTTGAGGCGAAGGCTTTTAATGTTGTATGGTTGCATGGTTGCTAGTTGTGTTATACTTTCATCTTAAAATACAGAATAACCCTGGATAAACAGGGAATCGGCTATGATACAATAATTTACAATGTAAGTTTTGAAGAAGTAAGACAACAATTATTAACTGACTGGGGCAAAGGGATTGGGGCCACAGGGCAAAGCACTGGGCAACCAAATGGTGATTATCTGTTATTAAAAGGGGTTTTCACAACACACTTGATAGCTGAATGTTTGACTTTGAAAAAAAAAAAAAAAAATAGCGAATAAAAGATAAACAAATAAATAATAGTGAAAAAAAAAATCACACTGTTGCAAGCTCATGAAGTGCATCACAAGAAACAGTTGGCTCAGCTCCACGTGTCTCAACAGACAAATTTTTTCCCTGGGGCGCTAGGGGCTTCAGAGGGGACGAGGTAGGTGAAATAGATGAAGTAGTCGATGAATCTAGCTCATCTCCCTCAGAAGAAGCTGAGTCAGACGGTGGGGGAGGCACCCACGAATAAATGTCCCACTCCGAGATGGACTTGTGGACGACCCCCTTATGCCATTTACTGTCATCATCGTTGTCATCGTCGTCATCTTCCTCATCATAGACGCCCGCTGCACCAGACATCGATACAATTCGCTGAAGACACCATTGCATATCGAGTAATTCAAAACTCGGGAGGGGGTGGGTGTCCGGGTTGGTAGTCCGAAAGATAAAGGTATCGCCAGACTTGATGGCTGGTTGAGAGTCCGTATTGTTGAATATTGCTAGTTGGCTTCCATTGACTTGAACAAGATCTCTGGATGAATTGGGGGCCATTTGGATGTTTACAGAAGCAAAACGGTCATGGGGCGGCTTAGGCTGCCAATAAAATTTAACAGTAAGTTCCTTGCAGTCGTCAGACATGGAAACTGGTCGCAGCGCGAATTGGCCTCTTGACCACATTTCGTGTGCAATGGGACTTAGGCAGATCATGTTATGACAGCCATCGGCAGTCTGGGTTGGATTGGAAGGGTCTTTGAATATTTCTGCGCGCCATCGATTCAACCGGTCCGGCTCAAAAAAGAAATGGAGGAGCTTCCAAAATGGGGGGACTGCAGCAGCAAGGCTAGTCTGCGGCGGTGTCTCGTTGATCATGCAGTGCGGAAAGATATGTGCCGCCTCACATAAAGTTATATTTGTGAGAACACACTTGTATCCATCGCGTTCTTTTGCGAGTTTTACAGGTTTTTTGAGTCGATTGCTTCGACGCAAGGTGCCATCAGATGGAGTGGCCGGAGAGTTTGAGGTTGTCAATGATGTTGCCCGATCACGAAGAGGTCGTTGCATCCAATGTAAAGGTATGGATAGAGAGGGGTATTCAAGGAGGGCGAATGTGGAAGGGCAGCCTCGCGCGTACCCCACAAGTTCGCGTAACTTCGAGATATCGCATACCTGCAGACATGCCCACATCGCTGCCTTGACAGCATCCTGTCCAACTGCGTCTCTAAGTTCAGACAAGAGATCGGCCCGCTCCTGAGATTGAATGTTGAAGGCCTCGTCCAGCCGATCAGCAACACGATCCTCCTCCATTTCCATACCAGATAGGAAGAAAAAAGTATCGCGGATGAGTGACAGAAAAAATGGAGAGGGAAGTTTCAAAGCTAGATCTCGTAACAGAAGGAAAACTGAGAATTGGGTATCTAGGAACTGCTTGATAAGTGCTCGATTTGAAAATCTCTCTGCTGGAACAGGCTCTGAAAGGAGGTTGATTGTGTTGTGGTGTTGTGGATGTTCGTTCTGGGTTGGTGAATGGATTAGCTAGATGACGTAATGTCATCTACCACCACCAACCGAAGAGGGCAGTGGCTCTATATCATTCGCAAAAGATCATATATATTATAGAGGCTGCAATCAAGATTCTGGACATGATATATATATTTATATATATGTATTATTTATTTATTACGATTCATGAGAAGAGTTTTACCCACAAGTATCTGCTTCACAATTTTTACAATATATAGAGGGCGGTATCAAAAAACAAACAAACAACAACAACAAAAAAAGTTAAGAGCAAAAGACGATAAAATAATAATAAGCGAGTATCCACGTAAATAAAAAAGGGACATCAAGGGGGCAATAGAACAAACTTTAAAAAAGCTAGGGAAGAGAGGCGTAGAGCACATACGTATTGCTAGTCGGAGAAGGGGAGAAGAGGGGGAGGCTTAAGGAACGAGAGATAACGGATAGCGACGAAGCATACTATCGGAAGAAATGATTGAGAAGCGAAGAGAAGAACGGGTTAGGAGAAACGCAAGAGACAATAAACCTAAAGCAAAATTCAAAGTAAAATATAGGTAGAATGTATATATAGGAGATTTGATTTTCGCCCTTCGAACGGCATACATATATCATCACAGTCCTTTCCGCAAGGGCACGTCGGTGGATAGGGGATTTTGCCATACATTCAATCAAATCCATCCCGCCGATTCATACATATCCTGGTATTGCAATGGGGCACGTTAAATAAGCAAAACAAACAAAAGAAATACATAAATAAAGAGAAGGCTGGTGATATAGATCGGAAGGAGGGTCATATATAAAAGAAAAGGAAAAAAAAAAGGAAAATAAGGGGAAGAAGACGAAGAAAGGGGGCCGTTTAAAATAGATCCAAGCAACAATGTCTCAGTTGCCCGTCAGAAAAACTGAGGGAAAAAAGTTGACGAAACAAGATAAATGAAACGAAGAAATAAGTGATCATAGAAACCATCACCGTGGTGATCCGGATGGAGGGACCGACAGGAGGGGAGGGGAGAGACAGAACCACATACATATATATAAATTACTTATTCTCCCCGAATATCCCAGCATATTAGTCTCATCCGCGCCCCAACCCCTCCCCGTAGCCCTCCCTCTCAATCTCTTATGCGAGCCCAACATACAGCGTAAGCTTCGCATTGCGCTGCAGCGCCGTATCCAGATCGTTATCACTTAACAGCTCCACAAACCCATTGCTCGGTTCATCCTTATACTGCAATATTATGTCGTCGCCCAGCTTCAGCCGGCCCTTCAGCTTCTCTCGCAGCTGCGCGTAGTTGATATCACTCGGCACGCGGATGGCGATCAGGTCGTCTTGGAAAAAGACCTTGATCTTGATCGCACCCGCGCTTGAATTTGCGGAGGAGGAGGTCTGTGTCATCGCGCTGGGTTGCCGGTTCATCATCTGATTCTGCAGCTCGGCGCGGCTGAGGCTAACGCTGCCGTTGCCGCTACCGTTCGACTGTGATTGTGACGGAACACGTCCTTGTTGGAGGTGCGATTGCGCTTGCGGTTGGCGTTGTGACATTGGTGGGCCCATCGAGCCGGTCGGATAGCCGCCAGTGTTCATATGGCCTCTTGAAGAATGCGGTGATTCTGGCTGGGAAGGGTCTTGGCCTGATGACCGCCGAGAGCCGCCGGAGAGTCTGTACTCGTCCGAGGAATTCGGGAATATTTCGATATCCCCGGGTCGCGGCGCGAAGAGTTGGCGGACAAGTTGGCAGCGCGAGATGTGAGGTGGCATCGACAATAACTTTTTGATATATTCATCCAGGTTCTGTCGTCGGCCACTGGAAATCACATCCGTGACATGGGTGACGGGGCCTGGCATAAATGGCAAAGTCCGCGGCTTCCCCCGGTTGCCAGCCTCCTCTTCAAATTCTCTTAGGAGTGCAATCTGGAAGTCGTAGAAATCGTGATAGTATCTCGACAACTCCCAATACCGGCCATCCTCCATTTTAGCCCTAATAATATACCAGTATTTGTCGTGATCGTATTGGTATCGGGGGATGCATGCGGAAACCGGTGCCAGCGCCGCGGGATAAAATGTCTGCGACTGTTGTGGGCTCTGCTGGGCGGATTGTCGGTATGGTTGGTTCTGGTATTGTTGTTGATTAGTTGAATATGCCCCTGAATTGTGGCTCTGTTGTAGGTACTATTATTCATCAATACCCCCAATAGGAGGGATAAAATGGTCAGTCATAATGGACGGTACAGGGCTTTGATGGAGTCTTAACATCCGCCACCGCTACAGCTCTTCAATCGCACACTTACAGGGTCACTGCCGTTCATAGTCGTTCTATTCATGTCTCCCGATGACGCCGCCGCGGCTCCCTGCGCTGCACCCTCCAATTTCCCTAGGGTGATGGAACTATTCTTATATTCCGCCGTCATCTTCTTCCACTCCTCGACTCGAGGGACACCAGCTCGTTGAACAGCCTCGTGTGGGTCCATCACAGCCTTGCCTGTTGTCATATCCCTAATCTCAATGAACGAAACGGGGATCAACCCTGGGCCGCCCAGGCGACCGATAGGTTTTGCAACAAACCACTCCGGATTAGATTGAGCAATCACGATAATGGCTTCACCGGCCTTTGCGTCGAGTTCGTCCGGGCGTTCCGCAGTGAAATCATACTGCACAATGCCGTACACCATGGCGCCAGAGCCCTTCCCAATGGCGGACATCCTGGCGAGAGCGGCTTGTTTGGTGGTATTCGTCGAATCCGACCGGACGTGTTGTGGACTGCGATCCGAAAAACCAGAGTCGTGCAATTCTTGTTGGTATTCTTCGGGGCTCCCCGCAGACCCACCACTGTTACGCTCGTTTTTGCCAATAACCTCGAAAAATGAGACAGGAACAAGACCCCGCGCACTTGGGATCAGAGGGTTGCACGCCTCGTACCAGTCGGTGTCGTCCTCTCTGCTTATGACATGGAAAAAATCACCCTTGCTGAAGGCCAGCTCCTGCGTATTCCCGGGTTCGGGCCTGTGGTCATACAGGGCTTTGATAACCTAGATGTTGGAATAGCCACCAAAGTTTGGTTTCATGTTAGTGGCGTTTGTTAATTTCGAGCCCACATCATGCATAAATTCCTTGTCGAGTTTGGTTGGACCACAGTCGAAAACAAAATAATGACGCATGGAGAGGGATTTAAAAGTAAATACATATATGCACATAGGTATAAAATAAGGGAATTTTCGTGATGTTTTTAACCAAAAGAAATTAAGCTTGAGTGACTCACCTTTTTTGGCGGGAGAATGGCAATTGCAGACTTTGGGGTAATGGAGATATGTTGTGGCTTTGGTTCTTTTTCGCCCTTGAGTGAGCGCCGGATGGCCTGTTTGTCGAGAAAGAACAGATTTTTAACGTTAGCCAGAGCAGGATTCGTTAGCCCGACCACAAGCGATGGCAGGATAAATAGCCAAAGACAAGGAGGCGCGGCGCAAATCGACCTCCATTATTATTTAACGTCGCAAAGGAGGCCGGGATAGTGGGGTTTCGAGTGACATACCTTCATTTTGGTGGACAAGCCAGAATGGAAATAAATCTCTCTCGCTCCTCTCTCACTTTCTCTGTCTCTGTGTCCCTCTTGGCTCCTTTCGTTCAGGGGTGGAGGGGAGGGTTAAGCGGGTTTCTAGTTCTACTATTATCTTGACTGATAGGGATAACTCCTATCTATCTCTTGACGAGAAAGGGAGAATGGGAGGGAGGAAAAAGGGAGCGGACGACAGAGAATGGTGATCCCGTTGCAACAATAGTGGTAACTCTAGGAGTAGGGACCTGGAGAACGGGTTAAAAAAAATTGGACGGTAATGATGCCAATGGACAAGAAAAGCACCGGGATGAGTTCCAGCTGGGTAAGACTGCGATCAAAAGAGGAGGGATGTGTTTAGCTCCCTTTCCTGACAGTGAAAGGGGAATATTCTAGATACGACGGGCTGATCGTCGACAGACACTGTAAGACTCTATCGTGAAAAACAGGGCTTATTCGACGTAAAACTCGTCCAACCGTCAAATATTGTTGTCGTGTCTGTCTCTGTCCTCCTCCCACTCTGTCGACCTGTTCGCGAGATCTATCTCTTCTTCGTCTATTTTGTTCGCCAGGTGACTCTATCGCGAAAAGATAACGCCACCCACAAGCCTTGTGGGGTTGCTGGGTCCCAAAGGCCGCACGGCCACGCGCGGGACGATGAAACACGGTGGAAAGATCGTAATACGGCTAAGGGGGTAAGATCCAGGCAATCGACGCCGCTGGAGAGGAGAGGTGGTACGCAGGATGAGGATGCGTTAGGCGTAGGGAATGCGAGTTGGTTGGTGTTGGTCGTCGAAGTCGTTAACTACCGTTGCCGTTGTCGTTTTCGTTGTCTGTGGTCGTCGCCGTCGTCGAGGTAGTATTATAAGCTGATAAGATGGCTCGCTAGGCAGGTGGAGAAGCAGAGTCAAATCGTCGATTAACAGAAGAGGCTAGTGAGTGAACGTGGTAACTATTTAAATAATCAGGCTCAGATCAAGCAGCTGTGGCTTAGTGTTGCAGCTTGCTTGTGTGGAGGTTGGCGAGAAGTCGGTTGTCGCTGTCGCAAGCGGAGCGGAGTCGCGGGTGAGATTGTGTGCGAAGAAGCGTGCAGAGCCTTCTTCAGCGGCCACCCCCTTTTGGGCTTTGGAAGAGCGACAACCTGGAGCAGTACGCTCACACTCTCGTACACAGTAGAAACGGCTACTAACTATCGGAGACAGACTTTTTATGTATGTCGCTTTCATCTCTTATATCGATGTCTACCTCTCTACTTGTAACAGGCTGTACTAACCCATTGGTGTATAGGAGCTTGTTGGATTTCATAGTAAGAAATTCTGAACATACTGATCTCTGCATCAATCAATTGATAAATTATATGCCCAGGTCAGTCCTTACATGTCGTGAGTGTATAAATCGCTTCTGAAGAACCAGTTCTGGATATTTTTAATTTTAATTAAGTCCTCAAGCCTCATAACCTTGGGCTCAAAAACGCCTCGACGCAAGAAAGAGAAAAGCAAGATTGGGGGCGAATGCCTGGCCATCAAACATGCTCCCTTCTGAGCTATTATATATGCGCGCGGCAAGAGACTCGATCTTCAGAAGAATAGACGGAAGATTGCGACGAAATACGCTCTGGCGCTGTACTTTTTTCGGAGGCTCTGGGCTGGCCCTTGGCTTACTGTGAAGCGGCTGCTTAAGGCATTAGTTAGTTACAAGCCAGATACATCCAGACACAGTCGGGACGCGAAACCTCTACTCCCTTCCTGTCAGCGGAGAGTTCGCACTCAGCACTCCCGTTTCCTTAGCTCGGCATGACTTGAACCTGAGCCGTTGGGGTGCACCCAATTGCCACCCTCTTGCTTTCCGTGGTGGCGATTGTCACAGACTGCTCCCCCGTGCCAACCTTTGGGCATCCATGGATGATTCACGTAAAATCCGCATTCTTTCGCATGATTTCCCCTCTCTCTCTCTTTTGTGGTCAAGGCATACCTGTTTCTGTGTGACATCATCGAGTGCAGCTAGAACCCCCATGCTAACGAATAATGCACTGCGTGTGTGCGAACAAGAGGGTTAAGCCCAACATCCGCAGCCGCTACGCTACGCCTTCTTCTGCTTGGAAGGAGGTTTACAGCGTTGGTCAATCTTCGTTTGTAAGTCTCTCTTCTTCTTTTTTTTTTTTGGAACAGAAACCTTTTTCATCTCAATTCTTCAAGAAAGGACAAAAACAAAACTATACACATCCAAATCGCCCGCGAACTTCCTGCCCTGATCATGCATGCAGCAATAAGCGAGCGAATTCGAGTCGCACAGTACATGTCCAGAAATGTGGGGCACATTTTACATCGTAAGATTGTGGGAAGGTGTGTTGAAGAACAGTGCCACGGATTGTGACTTGCTGTGCTCCGTACCATGCGCTCGTACTCGCACCTTTTAGTTTATCTGAATGAATACTCGATCCCTTGCTTCAAGTTCATACAGCTGAATAACTTTAAAACTGAGCACGTCATACTCTACACAGGATTACAAAATAGATGGATGGAGCCATGTAAATAACTATCGCCCGGCGCTCTAAATAAAAGTAACGACGAGATATTTATTGACTAAATCAGAACGGTTTCAAATGTGCGAACGCCGCGTATACGAAGACACCGACAAGGGCTGCAGCTCCATCGACTCGGTGGATTTGACGAAAATAATGTCGATCTCAATAAATCATAATCAATTCCTGCTAAACATGGAACATGGATGCGTTGGAAACCCTTGCGACTGAGAGGGAAAACGACCAGTCATAATCATAATAATCATAAATCATAGTTAATATGCAGACTTGCAGACCGGGAGAGGATTCAGAGAAGTTATTCTTTCTAATTTTTTATTTTGAATTTTCTTTGAGGTGAAGGTATCTATAGATCTTATATACCATTAAACTGTGGGGAGAAAAAGATGGAAAAACAAAAAATCTTGCTTCCATCACTAGTATTTTAGCTCGCTGAAAAAATGAAGAAGCAAACTACTGCTATTCCCCAGAAACAGGTCCCTTAGGGACTACAATGAAGCCTCCAAGTAATCATTGAAAATTGTTCATGGACATGTCATAATCTGTGCCTTGATCGTTTTGATACTAAACAAGCTAGAAATTATGTTTCATATCGGTTGGTTGACACTCTCCTAAAAGCTGGCGGTTAAATCACCCGTACGCATCAAGGACCTACTTGCGTAAAGAATGGGATTTATTTGAGTTCCAGTGCTTGGAAGGACTTCCCCCCGGATAATAAGGACAGAGTAGATCCTTCATCCCAGCTGCCTGCTTGCTACATCTTAAATAGCTCCTCTACACATTTCACATCAAATGCTCTTAGCTAATGCATGCTTGCGCTATCCGTCACCGTCGTCACTCTAGTACTATAGAGTAGGTTAATCAGCACATCTCCAAACATGTCCTGGACATATACTGCACATGTAGATATTGCTGTTCATCCGACAGATGGCGCCATGCAATCCCTCACCTCGTTGTAGCCTGACGCAAACTCGCTATAATGTCGCCAGAAAATTCAACCAGACCCCGCACAAGCCACGAGGCAGCTACTACATACATCATGATTGACTCCTCCTATCGATTCGAAAATGACCGGAAACACGGCGGTGGACATTTGAGTATCTCTGCCCTCGCGAGCGGCACAGCAGGTGGTGGGGCTGGCTGGCTAGCTAGCTGGACAGCTATCCATGAGGATCTGGTCCGCAACGTGGTTCTTGTTCCACCATCAAACGCAGCGACTTGGAACGTTCCGTCTCGAGGAGAACTCACAAAACCTCCACAACAATTCGTCTAGTGGTCGAAAGTGGCAGCGCCTCTCGAACGTGGTATGACCTACTGTTTTTCCTGCGCTGTTTCCGACCTGCGCTTTCGTAAGTATTATACGGCAGTGCCGCTGCACAAACCGTCTTCAGGCGTGGCAGACGGGAAAAAAAAACTTTCACATGACAGCACAGGCACAGTACCATTTCCAGGTGGATGGGAAATCGTTCTTGTATTAGTTCAGTAAACGCTTCTGGGTGTTCTCGCTTGCCCGCTTGCCCGCATGCACCGTGTTCCCAAACTGCGCCGCGTGACGTGTAGTTATAAAAAAAATACCAACACCATTTATCCAAATCCAAATCCAAATCCAACTCCCAAATACCAACTGCCAACTACCAACATAGTTAGTTCTAGGCAGGAAACCAACGTGAGTAGGGTTGTCCCCACCGCCTAATTCATGCCATCCCAGCCCGAATGAGTAGCGTCAAGACACTGTAAAGCGGACGACATGTATAGACGGGAGATGTGCCTCCCGGTGTGGCGTAGAGGATGTCGGTAACCAATAACGCATTCAGATACATGGAATGTTCGTGTGAGGCTTGGGCTGCAGATTCGAGATGATGGTGTGGACGGGTTCGAGGGTATCATAGTTGTTGGGTATCAGAGTTGTTCGTAATAAGGCTGAGTTTGACTTGCGTCGGGTGTTCAACTGCTGCTGCTGGCTGGCCTGGCTAATATGATAGCGCCAACATCGATGCTATGGCGAATTTGCTTAATTAAAACGGCACGAGCGGCATACTTGAAATGTTTATAGATTCTTCTATATTTATACATATACATACATATATATATAATTATATAATATAATAATATTTATATTTATATAAATGAAGATCTCCATAAAAATGGACGGGGAAACATAAGCAGAAATGAAGGCGGCGAATCCAAGGCTCCCACCTGAAAAGTAGGCGCCAGAGAGCCCACCGGAGAAGCAGAGTTAATAACAAACCATCCACCCCATGCATCTCATATACCCAACCCCAATAAAAAATCTCATGACGAAAAATCCGAATGCAGAAACGGCTAGGATTTAATTCAAGGGTTATTTTCGGTACCAAAAATGGCTATTGCCCGGTGGAAACACACAACGAAAACGGGGGAAAAGATTCCGCAAGGCCGCGTATCCCGAATGTGTAACCGGTCGATTGCGAAGGAAGAAAAAGGATGGGGAAAAGAGAGATCATAATATGGCGATAATCCATAGGTAGGCTTCGATTGAGCATTTATGTACGACGGATGGATTTGTGGTTCGAGAGATAAGAGTAAGATTGAAGGGAAAAAAGAAGAGTGAAAGAAAAAGAAAATTCATGGAGGGAATAAGCAGCAAGATTAAGGAAGAAAAGAAATATGAGGATTCGGCCGATGTATCGCTCGGGATACGGCCTAGGACGAAATATGCGAGACAAGAATCAAAGTTGAAGAGAGTGGCAGGATCCAGTTCAACGGAAAAAGCTTGTTTTGGGAGGGATCGAACGGGTTGACTAGATCTGCCCCTTTATGTCGACTACCTTGTGAGCTTCCGCTTTGGCTACTTCGAAAACCTGACCGGCTTTTCCGGTAAGGAGCTTAACCCCATCAGGCTTTTCCTGGAGCAAATTCTCTGGGGCATGGTCTAATATAAATCGGGCAGCCTGTTCATCGGACTCAAAACCAAGTTCTTCAGTAATAAATCTTATCTTCACCTCAGGTTTATACCTAATTGTAATAATTAGGTTAGTATAAATTTTCATGTGGCGAGAACAACGGAATTACTCACACTTTACAAATACATGCAAGTGCTGCAAGGCGCTCCCGGTCAACAAACATGTCCATGAGATAAGCACCCATATTCGGCGTGTCCAGATAAAGTTGAAAGAATTTATGGTAATTCCCCAACGCTAAAGCTGATCGAACATCCAGAGCATGTTTCACAGCGGGATCCAATTTATCTGCAGGGGTTAGATCTGCCAAAGCGTCGTTGATGGCCGTTCGGTTGCGAGTATGGATGAAATATAGGATGCGATATGCCATAAACTCCATGGGATGTCCTCCAAGATTTTGCGAATACAATGCCCGCAGTTGCGTTTGGCATTGATTATACTCACCGAGGTCCCCTTTTTCCAAAGCAATCCTGGCATGTATCTCGTACACATTCACTGTAAACTCATTTTTTATGTGCTGGACGGTCAAGTCCTGGCGCATGGATTTGAACTGATCGCAAACATAGGTGTAGTTATTCTCGAGACGCCATTTTTTCTTCAATAAATCGAGCATCTTTTTCAGAACTGGCAAAGGACGAACGGTATCAGGATTGGGGGCTGAAGTCAATCGGAAATAGTTCTTTTCCAACGTTTGGCAACGTCCGATGACTGGCCCTGAACCCACATCCGGTGATTCATCGCGAGAAGAGCTACCAGTCTGTGGAGATTGATACCCCAAATGCGAATCCTCAAAGCGCCGTTTCCGCAGCTCCAGGTTATTTTGTAACTTACTTGAATTCTTGCTGTTGAAATTATGGTTGTTGCTATCTATCCGTCGCCGTTTATCAGCTGTAGATGGGTAACTAATGCGGTTTTCAA
Organism: Histoplasma capsulatum G186AR; assembly: GCF_000150115.1. NCBI lineage: Eukaryota > Fungi > Ascomycota > Eurotiomycetes > Onygenales > Ajellomycetaceae > Histoplasma > Histoplasma capsulatum. The sequence continues at coordinate 356,678 of NW_025544811.1, read as the reverse complement.
AATCATTGCGTGTGTTAGTCTTTCTCCAAGGTGGGATATTTTCCGGCTCATCCTCCTCCGCGCTAAATTCTAACGATTTCCTCTTCTTGGGAGTTTCTTCCTTCGCCTTCTCTACTTTCTGCTGGCGAACATCTTGTGATTTGGTAGGGGATGAAGATGGCAAGGAAGCAGAAAGGGCGGAAGTGAGAATCTTATTTCGCTCATTCTGAATCATTTGTTGCGGTAACGGCAAGTTCTCCCAATCAACATTGTAAAGGTTACCATTTTCTGCGGCTTCGGTGATAACTTGCTTGAGTTTTTGCTCCATCTCCATCCGACTCACACTCGCGATTTGGAACTCGGGGACGAAGCTGCGTTGGACATACTGGCGAACAGCTGGCGGCCAGTCAATTTTTGACTTCCCAGTTTTAGAATCTGCTGTTTTAGGTGACGACGACGACTCTCTCGGCTCCGTTTTGGCTGTGGTAGATTCAGAAGTATGATGAGCGAGGCTACGACGCGCCTGCACTGGAATGTACGCTGGAGAAACTTGAACATAGTACCTCATTAGCTACAACACAATATATTGCATCCAATAAGCAAGACCCGTAGACTTACCGCTTGATGAATAAACAGGCGCAGCAGTTGCTCGCCATGGTGGCGGAGCTGTACTCATGACAAAAGAACTCCAGGGTCTCGCAACAAAAGCATGCAGAGGGGGGGACAGACGATCAAAAAACTACGGGGGAAAGGAAGTCAAGGAGTACAAAGTTATAAGGTGCCGTGTGTATATTTAATCCTTTCTCAAAAGTGGAAGAGAGCGAAAGATAGAGAAGGGCTTACGGTGGCGATGATGAGTTGTTGTTGAGGATGAGGGTGGCCGGAAAAGAAGCGGCGGTCAAAGTGAGGCGGATTCGCTTAGCTTGCTGTTTCTGGTAACAGCACGCGGCTGGTTGCACCTGCGGCTCGCTTAGTAATCCTGCTTCGGTTCAGGGCCTTGCCTCGAAAACCGGAGCTTCGAGAATGATGATGATTATGACGATGACAGGAGCAAACCTCACTACAATTGAGAACTCTCACCGGTCTCCGATTCGGTCACACAATGGTGTAACTGTATTTGGCGAGCTCTGAAAATGATGCACATGTCCCCGTCCTTCATACAGCCTGGCTAGATGTTCTTCAACGCCTTGGATCTGACCACTGCACTCCGCCCGTCACTGTTGCCAGATGAGACTCTTCTCTTTGTGAAAGATCAGGTGGGGTTGTATGAAGGGTAAGTTTGGAAATGTGACTGAAAATCAGAACGCATAGCGCAGCGACCTAACCCCATTCCCCGCATTCAGGAAGTACAAGATTCCGAATTACCAGTCCGGCCATGCCTATCTCACATCGCATCGGATATGCTATGTTGACGATGACCAGCCTCGAAAATACTCAGTTGCGATGGAGTTGAAATATGTAGATCGCGTTGAATATCAGGTCTGAGCATCTCCCAAATCCGGCTGGTAGTTTGAAATCGTACGCAAGCTCTGACTTTGTGAGTAATTCACAGGCTGGTTTCTTGAAATCATCCCCCAAAATAACGATATACCCAAAGCCATCGAGACGGGGCCGTGGTCAAAATCGTAACCCAACCGGAGAGTTGATCACCCCTCAAGGTCCAAAGTCTAGCTCACCAGGAAACCCATCTTCACCATTCGTCAGGAGTGGCAGTCCGTTTCACTCACAAAGTGCTTCTGCCACGAGAATTTCTAATGCAACGTGGGTTTGCCCAATATGTACATATTCAAACCCCCTACCTTTGAATTTTGATCCTGCAACTGCGAATGCCTCGATGACGCAGCCACCGTGCCTGGCTTGCGGTATAAAACCTCCGTTTACCACCCTTTTGAAAGCAGCAATTACGTCTGCAGCTAGTAATGGAGCGCAGAGCACTTCTTCGACATTCACTTCGCCACAAGGAAACCAAGGTGGTTCGAGTAGACCTGGAAGAAATGGGGCCTCGTTATCCCCCGTCAACTCTTCCCATTTCCCTTCTTCGTCAATCGATTCAGAGGTTGCTTGCCCAAGATGTACCTTCGCAAACCACCCTTCCTTATTAGAGTGTGAAATATGTGGCGCGTCCCTCAAAAGACTAGATCACCCTGCTGCCGTCCAAAACCTAGATCGTTCGGGCTCCCCAGCTCCATTGTTTGGAACAACCAACCTAGATAACACCGAAGTGTATGAGAGCGTCAAATTGTCCTTCCGCGGAGGTGGTGAGAAGATATTTCATGAAAGGCTAAGAAATGCCTTGGTGCAGCGAAAATGGATTCTCCATGATGCCCCACCGGTCCCGAAGGCTACCCCTCCCCCGGCATCTTCCGTACCAGGAAGCGACTCCAAAGTATTTGGCCAACGTTCCTTGCGTCCTGCAGTTGGGATTGCAGGGCTCGAGCGCCGTGACCTCGAGGCACGACAGAACAACCAAGTTGTCCTTGGCAGTGCCTTCGAAGATCTGGAAGCGCTTATGGCATCAGCTAAGGAAATTGTCGCGCTGGCTGAAAGTTTTGCTGCGGAATCTGGCCTTGCGTCAAAGGGCAGCAGTTCACCTGAAGCAAGCGCCGTCCTATCACAATCCGCTGCTGCCCTTGGTATGACTATTACGAAGGACATGCTAGGACCGGGAGGCAGTTCGGAAACTCTATATCTCAGTGAGCTCTCTCGCAACCTCGCAGAGTACCTGACAGATGATCGCAAAGGCATCCTCCACCGCGAAGGCGGTATCATGAGTCTAATCGACCTGTGGGCTGTGTTCAATCGCAGTCGCAATGGCGTCGAACTCGTGAGCCCGTCCGATTTCCAAAAGGCTGCCGAGTTGTGGGAGAAGCTGAAGCTTCCCGTACGCCTACGTCGGTTCAAGAGCGGCCTTCTTGTCGTCCAGCGTTTTGATTGGACGGATGAGAAGACCATTGGGCAACTGCAGGCATGGTTTGAAGAATTACGTGCTACACCTGCATCTGATGAGGTTCTTTCTTGGGATTGGCGCATGTATGGCAGAGGCGTCACAGCTCAAGAGGCCGCGGAGCGGTTCGGATGGAGCGTCGGTGTCGCTGCGGAAGAACTGGAGATGGCTGAAGATCAGGGAGTGCTCTGTCGAGAGGAAGGGATTGAAGGATTGCGATTTTGGAGTAATCATATCGTTGATGTGGATAGCTTTGAGAGGATGGGCGTTGTTGGTGGCTCTCGCCCATCCTTTTCTCAGATGTTTGTTTGATATTTCGTTTTCAAGATCATGAAATAGATTTGGGGGATGAATGGATGGATAAATGAATAGAATGAGAATTTCGACTATTCAGTATGTTGTGAATTAGGCCAAGTGATTATTTATATTATTTATAGCAACATTTTGCATAGGACTAGCAATGAAAATGGCTTCTTAGCATCGACGATAGCTGCGCTTTACTTTGTGTTGAGAAGACCCGGGAGGTAAAAAAAACCGCCGTTCTTCCCTTGGTATAGATAATTGCCATACCATTGTCAGGTCTCCTCCGCTGATAACGTAACTATATAGGGCAATCACTTGAAACCACAATCTTGCCTTCTCTTCCTACTCTCACAAATATTCCTGCCCCTTTCCGGCTTACATGATACTTCATTGATTAACTTACCTTGTTGACAACTCTCATAGCCACGAGTCGGCTGGTGGCTCAGTGACACTAGGCATGACTACCAATATGTGGGAGCCAAAAGACAAAGGCTTTGCGGTCGCGTATGTCATCCTGTCCTCCGTTGCAGGCTCAGCTATCGGCCCCATCTTCGGCGCTTTTATCGAATACTCCCTTTCCTGGCAGTTGATCTTCTGGGTCCAGCTAATTTTCGGTGGAGTTGTGCAACTGGCCCATTTCTTCCTCGTGGGGGAAACCCGCTCAACAGTCATTATGGATCGCGAAGCAAAGCGTCGCCGCAAAGCAGGCGAAGACCCAAGTATTTACGGACCCAACGAGCTAAAGAAACACCGAATAAACTTCAAGGAGATTCTCACCGTTTGAATACGACTGTTCCATATGCTTGTCTGCGAACCAATTGTGCTCTTTCTCTCGCTCCTCTCCGGCTTCTCCGACGCGCTTATCTTCACATGGATCAAGGCTTTCGCCCTCGGATATAGCCAATGGGGCTTTGGTACCATCGCCCTTGGTCTAACCTTCATCCCATCATCATCATCGGCTACCTCGTCTCATATCCAATATTCCTACCCGATATTGAAAGGCAGAGGAAATTGCGCAAGAGCGAAGGTGATAGCTCACGCACAGCCGGAGACGTCCCCTGCTTCTCCCCTACCCTGGTCCTCTAGAAGTCATCGGCCTCTTCGGATTCGTCTGGTCCACGATGGGACCGGAATACAACCACTAGATCTTGCCCATGATCTTCACTTGCTCAGGCGCTCGCTGCAGATCAGGAAGGTGAATATGAGCCGCTGTTCTAGTAGATTGGAGATATCCGATATGCCGAACCTGGTATAGGAGTATGGTTCCTGTGTCTGTATATTTTGTGTTGTGTGGTTCTAACTCTTCCATGTATGTAGTTAAAGATTCCATTTTGTTTTCCATATACAGCGACGAAACCTGTTTCCATGCATGTTGGAGAGATCATTCGCATTTGTTTTTCTGAGGTAGGATTTCCGGGATCGGTCGGCTGAGTTACTAAATATGTGTTGTTTGTTCCTTTTGAATACGCCGCTTTCTCTCGCAAATATTTCGGGTTGAAGATAATGACGGAAGTGATAACCTGCTCTCTTCCATTACGCCAGGCAGAACTCGCATTGGCATGAGAGAAATATTGCAATATATAGTTAAAATACCTGAATTGATATGACATTAGGCTGGCTCAAGTAAATGGAAATGTCGTTGCGGGCAACCATTCGGCGGGGAATGGGGATTAGATAAGCTTGGGTCAGATGATGTCACGCGGGGAATGCGGTTCCGTCATACTTAAGGTGACTATTTAGTAGTTGTGATATCATTGACGACAGAGGGGACACTATACTGTTTGGCAAGAATGAGACGGATCTGTTCCAGTTCCCCGGTGGGAATTCACGGGCACCCTTAATTGAATGAGTTGTGGTTGCTTGACCTAACAACAGATATACAGTGCACCCTTGAACTTAACATGGCTTCGTCAAGTCTTTCTTCGAGGCATCGCTCGCTCAAACATCTGATATTGCCTTACCAACAGCTACTGGCTCCAGCTATTCCCTCAACATCTGAAACCCTCCGCTCACAGGTTACTCTGTACCCCCGACAGCAGAGGTCACTATTCTGGTGGTCTCGTCGTCACGACCCAAAATGGCTATCCGAGGGCAAATCCCGACTGCAGAAACTGATGCAAAAAGAAAAAGAAATCCAATCGTTCTACAAGAAATATGTCTCTCGTGGTCGTCGGCGACGACCGTATCTATATCAAAGCTGGGAGGGCAGTAAGTTTTATTTCCCCCACGAGGCCAGCCGCTTACACAGACGGTGTGATGTATCCGACGAGCTCGTGCAAGGGATGGGGAAAGGGAACAGGGGAGAGAAATCTTGGCTGGCGAAGGAGCGTCCGCCTGACAATGGATTCGAGGACCCCAAAAGCCCTGGAGGGAAAAACAGCTTCGACTCTCGGGGTGGCAAAGAGCACGAATTTGGCGAGTCCATGCGACACGAGTCTGAGAAATGGTTTGAGGAATTTAAAAAAGCTATCAATCGCGATCCTTATGGATTCATATTCGGGAGACGACTGCAGCCGTTTCCATTCGGTTTGAAACACGGATCTTGGTTATCGTTCTATCACTCATTATTTGCTGGTGAAGGTCCCACGGACAGTAGACCCCGTCCAGGCTCACCAGCGGATATACGAAATCCTGCGACAGAAGAAGGAGCGGGATCAAGAACAGAAACTTCGTCTGAAATCAATATCAATGACGATCATTTGCCTTCATCCAACACTGTGACAGACGCCGCATTTGAATTCGATCCCATCAGTGGTAGGATGGTTCCTGCGAGGAATAAAACCACTTCCAACCGGGCAGATGACTCTTCTCCAATGATAATTTCAAATCCGCGAGATGGCGAAGCGGAAATGGAAACTCGCGATGAGCAAGAAAACTCCAATCAGAAACCAAACATCGATATAAAAGAGCCACTTGTCCTTGAACCGGAGCACCGCGTCTCGAGTAAAATGACATCACCTAAGGATGCGAACGACCAGACTGATTTGAAATCATCCCAAACCCTTGATACGGAGGGACTTGGAACCATTGAAACTAAGCAGCCCGCAGCTAACATGAGCGTTATCGATAATGATACAATTGGAGCACACTCTTCCAATGTAGGCAAGAGCGTTGACACGGAACAGATAATATCTGAGTCAAATCAGCCTGACTCTGCAGAAACAACCCTTGGAAAGGATGTCAAAGATACTCTCAAATCAGATGGGTGGGCCTTGAATGAATCAGAAAAGCCAGCAGGTGCGGCCGTCCTTACTTCAACTAGCGAAGAAGCAAACACAACTACGTTTGATGCAAAAAATAAAACGCCGATGCACAAAATTTCTCCACTCGGCGAGGACGATGAGGATGTCCAAGCGTCTGACTGGCAATCACATCAGTATCTAATAGCCAAAGCGAAGAAATCCATTGAGAATAGCGGACGCCTTCCCAAGGAGTTAGAGGGGATGTCTCATTCTGACTATTTGCGATATCTTGAGAGTCTTGAAGCTCCAAACGCATCACCTCTCTGCGAAATTTATCAAAAAGCGTACGATATTCGTGACGACAGCCGAACAAAAGAAAATGTGGATCAACTGCGTGCTAGCGACATTCGTGCCTCTTACAAAACTTGGGCAGAGCGACATGGTGTCGAAGAGGCTTATGGAGCTCTTCAAGATGCCGATTGTGGCTTGGACATCGACGAGTTGCGTTGGAAACTTCGTCAAGACAATAGAACTGTTAGCAAAGTAGAAACTGGCCGAGACTCCGTTTCTAGTGCAACAGAAGCAACAGAACCGGTACAGAAAGTGATGAACTTGCTATTTCGCGATGACACCGCGGGGACAGAACGTAGCAAAGTCACCCATATGTGCAACGTTGACAGTGTTGATGATGCATCTACCACTGTTAGTAGTTCTAAACGTGATGGGATCCATCCTATCTTTGGAATAAAAACTACAGATGCGAACCGGCACCGTGAAATTGGCAATATAGCAAGAGAGCTTCGAGAAATCAAAGAGGCCACAGTCTTGATGAATGCACTTTTGACGGGACAACATAGTCCATCTGGTACAACAGCTGACGTACTTTCTGTCACCCCATCGGAGAGGATGGCGATAGAAGAGCGCGAGACGCAAGTAGCCCAAATTAGCGAGATACTAAGTGATGTCAAAAACGTCAACGCATCCGTGGCTTCAACCTTAGCGGAGCTTGGTGAAGACGTGCAGCGAAAGAAATCTACTAGGGAAGAAGACGCAGGAAGGTCGCCTTTGGATCAGAACGTTGAAGCGAAAAACAGCTCTTCGCGCTCCAACCCCTCCCAATACCGAATCCTAGCCTACGACTCCCTAACAATGGAAGTGAAAGAGATGGGTATCTCGGCTGGCCATTCAGGCTCAGGGGAGATAGCACAGCTGCTACACCCTACAGAAGCGCTTTCACGCCTCAGCAACCCCTCGCGATTCCTCGAGCATTTGCCCCGCCTAGAAGCACAGGGGTTTGGAATTGTCTCTGGCGGCGGCGATATTCTCATTTTCAAGAAGGTAAAGGAGAGTGAAGGGAAATTGGTTGATGATGGGGAACATGTGGCTAGGACTTTAGAAGCATCCATTCCAGATGTTACCGCAGCGAAGCAGAACAGTAGTGATACTTATGGTGACGGGGGTGATAGGGTGCATCCTCCAGTTCAGGCAGCGCAGCTTGGAAATGAAGTTGTCGATCAAATCGAGTCATCCGAGACCTTGAAGGGCAGCCCGACCGGTCGAGATGCCTCCCATGTTTTCGATCAAGGGATCGTCTCGTCTTTCGATTCTGGCGCAACAAAGAAGCAACAGCAGCAGGAGGGAGAGCTCTCCACACCCAATCCTCCCAAAAGCGAAAAGGCGCATCCGTTCCTGCGCAAAGCCCTGCGTCGTATTTTATTAACAGGCGGGGTCGCAGCAGGTACGTGCTATGCTCTAGGCGTGGTTGTTGAGTATTTCCGCACAGGTGGGCAGGATGGCCTAGGCCCGCAGGGGTTCACAGGGTTGGAAGGGAGATGAAGGGCGGGTCCGCAAACGCCAGCCCTTTTCTTATCATTTATTCCTTTTGAGGTGTCAGGATAAGGGCAATCATCATTGATAGGTACAGGGCATGTTCGCTTAAGTCTGTGAGTGAACAGGAGACGAATAAAGGAAAACGGGGGTTGGTAAATCATAATGTTGAGCTCTTCTCTAACTAATTAACTACAACCCTGCTGTGATTATGCAAGTTTTGTCGAAGCAATGTTATCCGCTCCTAGTTCTGCTTCTCTTTGTGTCTTCCCCCACACCCTCTGGAAATTGGGCGCTGACTTTCACAAGGTAGTGCACCCATGCAAATATATATTGAATTTGGGATAGTTGCCTTCATCTCACTACTGTTTTCATTTTATGCATTACATTACGTTACAGTTCTTTTTCTGTTTTCCCTCTCCCATTTTCCATGATAAGACCAGGGGTACATGGTCAAATCAACAACCATTCTTTCGCCATTTCAATATCTTGGGCAGTTGTGCTTTCTCATGACTAGAGATGAGAATGTGAGCTCTTGGACACGTCGACATACACACAAGCAACTAAGACAAAACCATCACCAACGCGACTACTGACCCCAGGTACCATTCGAACTATCGACCAGGGTTGCTTGCGCGAAGAATCCCTCGACACTTCCGATCACCCCTACAAGCAAGGTTCCGGGAGGGTGATAATGATGATTAACTCGTCCATTTGCTTACAAGGCTGAAAATCTGGGGCCTTAGGTTCCATTTTGCTTTCAAGGGTGGATTCTCAGGGGTAACTAACTGAAAAAGAGAGGAGCTACGGAGTTGGTTTCCTCCAGGCTGGATTTATTTTCTGGTGTCATGTTCTTTCTTGTCTGTTTTGTTCTTCACATACACACATCCACACACACACACAAACTCTCTCTCTCTCTCTCTCTCTCTCTCTCTCTCTCTTTTATCTTCTCATCTGGCCTCAAATCCCTGGATTCTCCTTTCACTTTGTTCCTGTCTGTTACGTTATTATTTTGGCAGAGTGGTTGTATCAAGTTGCTGCGGATGGGCATGGCCTGGGACGATTGAAGGCCTCCATCGCACATATACTATAGTCTACCATAGTCTACATGTAACTAACAATTTTTGAAGAAATAAGACTTCAGAATAAAAGAAGTGGGTTCCCACTCCCATTTCTTCCACAGTTAATCTGTACAATGCCCAAATGCCCCGTATTGATATTGGCGCCCAACATTCGCGTTCTGGTGATAAAAAAACACCCCTGCGCCTGTCACAAGTCGAAGATAAGCGCCAGTCATTTTCTCAGTGAGCCGCCTCACGCAGCAGCAACCATTCCCCGCGTGTTCAAGCCTCAAAAAGGACGCATGTTTATTGTTTGTTGTTGTTGTCCGTCCTGGAACTCGGGTCCGTCGTTTTGAGATTCTCATCCAGCGCTACAAACTGTGGCTGGGGACCGAAATGGCAGCGTAAAAAAAAAAAAAAAAAAGTCTCGTACCTCGATCCTGAACCCAAACCGGCAATCTTGGCGTTTCACTAAGTTACAGAGAAAAACCCCCGTGTAACCACCGTACGTGCTAAGAATGGCAGCACAGTGTACGGTACGGTACGGTATCATCAGAAGGTTATAAGGCTGTTGGTATGTATGAGACGATGCCAGGAGAGGAAGAGCTCCGCGCGAGAGCTCCTTGGTAGGACAAGAAACAACGAGAGATACGAGTAGCTCATTTTATTTCTTCGTTTTCGGGGGTTCGATTGAACTTCGGTTGGAGTCTGGAGAAAAAGAAAGGTCGGCATTCCACGCGCCCCGACTGGATGAGCAGCTCGGCAGGATTTTGTGTGTTCTCATCACCTCAACTCTGGATTTCTCAGAATTCTCAGCTCAGATAAACGAAGCGGTCGTGCATGGTTGCTGGTGTGTTATTCTTACCATTGCTCCTCTGGTCCTTTGTTTCACAATGCATGAACGTGTTCCTGTCGCTCGCTGCGGTTCCTGCATGTTGTCTGTTCCTGCATGAAACTGTTTTGATGTCTTGGTAGAGTTTCTTATTCGGAAATATATAGATATAGATATAGATATATATAGATAACTATACATATAGATATATTTAGAGATATAAAACGAGAATTCATGCGTGCAGCAGAAACGAGCTGCCATAATTATCTTCTCCAGAACAGGAAGATAGTTACGGATGCATGAAGTAGATACATATATTCCGTGTGGTGCGAGGGATCGGAGCAAGTAAGTCCTCAAGGGCAGAGATGGCCACGAGGTTCCTTTTAATTTTTTTTTGTTTTGTTTTCAGATCCGCTGTTCAGACGGGAGCAATCATGAATAATGATAATGAATGAATGAGCAAGTTGAATCTGTAATCTGAGATCTTCTCTGAGATCTGAGATCTGGCCTGGAGATCTACCCTGCAAGATCTGTCTGTTGATCAACGAAGAGACGGACAATGTCCAAAAGATGGTCTAAATATAGAACATCATCGAGTTCTACAGGAGTACTTCGCCTCCTCTTCTTTTCTGTTTTGTTTGTTTCTTTAAAATAGAAAGAGAGTGTGTGAGATTCTCTAATTTCAAAGGGTCGCCAGTTCACAGACCGATGGCATTAGGGTAGCATCTCCAGATACATGAGGGTTCTCCTGTCTGAGAAGCCACAAGTGTCCTTTTTTTTTTTTTCCGTTTCCCCTGACAGCTTTCTTTTCTTTTTTTTCTTTTTTCTCTTCTTTGTTGAGCCGCGGTTCTGGGCCTGGGAAAAGTCGACAATTTTTTCCTTTCTTCGATCGCGATCGACAGAATCTAACGAGTGTGCAGGACAAGGAGAGAAACAAAAAGGGGAGGATCTGCAATGCAATGCAATGCCCCGAAAAAAAAAAAAAAAAAAAAAAAAAGTTGCAACGGCGGAGACCAAGCGCCTATTTCTGTTCCTGTTTAAACGGGTTCCAACTTGAAACGAAAATAAAAGAGCATGGGAAAAAGCTGGAAAGGAAGTTTAAAAAAATTGTCTTTCCCGAGCTTGCGCTATCGTGAGATTTAATATCAGACGAGAGAGAGAATGAATACATAAAACGATCTGCGCTCGATTCAATCAACCTTTCAGGCTTCAGCCTCCATCGATCGACATATGCCAAAGAAAAAAAGAAAGAAACGAACCTTAAGAAAAAAGAAAAGAAAAGAAAAGATAAAACACTTCCTCGTTAGGGAATAATTGGGGCCGGTTTTCTTTCCGACGTGTACGGAATACCTGGAGCGTGATAGTGATCCAGAATTGAATGAGATGCACCACAATAAATAATCCATCGTAAATAATCTCTCTTTGATGGCAAGAAGCAGAGTGTTCCAAGGTTGCCTTGCTGTGCCTAGAATGCCATGCAGAGGGTTATGATGATTCTTCTGACGACATCCCTTGTTCCTGTTCCCACCCACTTCTTCCGGACAGGTAAAACCTCCGTTGACAAGGGCCAGCCGTGGCGCGCATCTTGCTCTGAGATCTCCGAGGCGTGGGCGAGGCGTGGCGCGCCGTTAAGGCACTCATCACAACCCGAATTGAACGCCTGCTCAGTGCCAGCAGAATAAGTTCGAACTCATGATAAACTGCGATGGCAGGAGTGAGCCAGTCAGTCACGGAGGGGAAGTGCGAGAGAGCCCCATACCAGTATCTATCTACTCTTGAAGGCCGTTCTCGAACCTGGAGTTCATCAATCATTGATCCATGGCGACTGCAGTCCCAGCACCCACGGATCCAAGCATCTCTCACCCGCACCTGGACCATGGGCAACCTCAATCGCCATCTATTTAATTACCGATATCCTGCCAAGTTCGCCTTGGGGGATGAAATATTATTAACATCTGGGGGCTTGTCCCAACTAACAGACTAGCGCTATTTGAGCCTTTGAGGAGCCACACTGGCAGTCTGGCACCTCCGTGCTCCATCATGCTCCATCCACCTCTGTCTGGTGTCTTGTGCCCGCGAGATTGGTTGCGTTTTTAGCCTTTCTGTTCCTGAACCCAAAATGTTTCCCGTTCTGTTTTGGAGTTAATGCGCTGTAAATACAAGTACGCGAGTGTGAGAACGGCTGTAAGATTTATTACACAGTTACATTGGTCAAGAAGTTACCTGAGTATAACATACATACAGAACATACATCGGTACAGGGGGCCCCGGCATGGGCGTAATCTCAGCGGCACCGTGGCCTAAGCCCTAGGCCCCGTTGCGGCTAGCCGGCGTGGGCCAGCGTGGGCCAAGCGAGCCAAGTGGGCCTGGGCGTGGGGACGGGCGGCGTGCGGCGGGCGGCGCCAGAGGGCAGTGGACGTGTACGATGTGTATTGGGCGTGTACGCGGTATGGGGTTACTGTACCCCATGTGGCTTGCAGCCAAGTTGTCGGACCCCGTACTGCGTATGTATGTATGTATGCATGTACTATGTATGCACTCTGTACGGTATGGAACAGGGCCGGGTTCCCCCCTTCCCGCTTCGTGGGCTTCATCCTCCATCTCACTCTTTGTCTCTCCTTATCTGCTTCTGCTCTTCCTCTCCTCATCTCTCCCTTCGTCTCTCCTCCTTCTCCTTCTCCTCCGTCGCCATCCTCAACGTCGACTGTCGACAGTCCAGTCGTTCTTCTCCTCCCCTCCCTCCTAGCGACCCCTTCAGAACCGACAATCCCTTTTTCGTGCGTTGTTGTCTCCCCCTTTTTGACTCCTCCACAAACCCCTCCTCCCTCCAGTTTGCGCGATGATATAAATAGCAAATCTCAACTACAAAGATGAAATAAACATGAAATAAACAAAACTACTGACGCCAGAGGTCACAAAAATGTGCATATAGATCTCCTCCGTACCCGTTTCAACTGTCATCGTCGCCAGCCATTTCTCTGCCAAAGGTCCTTTTGGTGCCGCTCGTTTCACCACAGCCCCGATCTTTATAGCTGTATTATCATTATATCTGTCGTCCGCATTCTTCCCAAAGGGCATCTGCATTCCTTGCCGGTCCCATCACGTTCTCTTCCATCTTCCTGCTCGGGTCCAAAAATATTTTGATATATATATATATATATATTTTCTGAATATATTTTTGACCGGGAAAAGCCATTTTTTTCGACCTGTGGAACGTGTGAAATAAGGAGAGAGAAGGTCAAAAGAAAATATATAAAAGACAAAGTACTTTGGGAAACGTTGTTATTTGGTTTATCGAACCGGATGAGGTCGATCATATAATCGATATATCGATCGATATTTATAGCGAATATTTATCGCAGATTACCCGGTGAAGCTGGATCGGATCCTAAGGTCTCGCTCGATAGCAAATCGACTGCGTGGTTTCTCCACGAAGTTTCAATTACACATCCCCATAACCCTTGTTCTGTGAGTCCCTTGCTTTGGCTCTGGAATATGACAACCTAGGCCGCTGGGAAGAAAGCATCGAATCTTGAAAACAAACGGGAGACGAACCGTCCACATTGCGCCCAGGCAGTTTTGTCGAATTTTTGCTTGATTTCCTCCATTTACCACCACGACGAGCGAGGCGGTAGGTAGCATTATTGCTTCCTGCCTGACTTTTGTTCCAGGAAGCTGAAACTTTCGGCTTCCTCGTCGCTCCTTAGGTTATTTTTTTTTTCTTTTTTCTTTTTCCTGGGGGATTTTTGTCCCTTTCCACTCCTTTGATCGGTAAGCATTTTTACTATCTCTTAGCGTTTCCCCCTACTGATTATTTCACCTGTGTGTTGCAATTGAATGTTGTTGAATGTTCTTTAAATCCAATTCAATCACATTCAGATGTGCCTGCTGATCTTGACTCCTTTTGGTTGCTTTTTGATATATCTATAAAATATGCCACGCATGCTAACCCATGGATAGAAACACGAACATTCGGGCGACTTTTTGTCGTTATTCGCTCTTTTTCTATCTCGCCGAAAGACAATTGTAAAATATCCTTCCCGAATTCGTGTCTGGTGTCGTAGTATCTAATCCGGATATTGCAGTGTTGACTCTTCCATTGAAGGCTGAACCCGTTCGCGATATCAATAAATAGCGAGAAAGCGCTAGCCTAACTGCGCCTACCGTCAATATGCGGGTCACAACATCCTCGATCCTGGCGGCCATTTTGTCGGTGGCTCCCATTTGCGAAGCCGCCAAAGCCGGTGTAGCATATGGACCAAAGTACTACTTCCCACGAGAAGTGAATCGCGACTATGGCTTTGCTGCTCCTGTAGAAAAGCGCGCTCCGCAAGTCGATCCAGGTACTACTGTCGTCGTCGTCCCTGTAACTGTCTACGTAGATCCTGAAGGAACCCGATTCACGCTCGGAAATCAACAGCCTACAGCAACCGTCGGCTCGGGAAATGAAGACCCTGAAGATACCCCTGAATCAAACTCCTTCGGCGGAATCAATGTCGGGCCACCAAATGTATTTTCTGCTCCGTCGGTCTCAGTCTCGGGAACACAAGGAGTCTCATATGAGAAGGTTGCCCAGACAGGCTTCCCGGCTCAGACACCGACTCCGACTCCGACACCGACACCGACTCCGTCTCCGTCCCCATCTAGCAGCACGAAACCCTTGTTTGATGGCTTTCCATCACTTAAGCTTCCGGACGCTGATACTCCCTCTTCACCTCTTGTTGATGGCACTGCCAGCACCCCGAGCTATAGCGACACGGCAACTCAAACCGCGAGCGAAACACCCAGGGAAACGCCCAGCGAAACACCCAGCGAAACACCCAGCGAACCACCCAGGGAATCACCCAGCGAAACACCCAGCGAACCACCCAGGGAATCACCCAGCGAACCACCCAGCGAAACCCCAAGCCGAACGACAGATGGCCCAATTCTTTCTCTTCCAACTCTGTTCCCAAGTGAAGAGCCATCGACCACTCCAGGAAGCGAATCATCTACCCCTTCGAGCACTAGGTCGGATGTGACAGATTTGACACCGCTTCCTACCTCCACTTCCACCCTGGGCCTTCCCACGCTCAGCATTCCACCAATTATTACGCCAACCCCGACACCATCCACGCCACCATCCTCGACACCATCCCCGACACCACCCCCGACACTGTCCCAGTCGTTGCCCATCACATCGGCCCCTGGCAATTCCACTATCCCGCCTTTCCCAACAGCCACAGAGTTGCCCCCAGACACCACGGCCCCTATCCCGACCGACAGTAGCAGCACTATCGTGATACCCACCCCGACTACCACTCCGTCTGGCGTTTTCCCCAATCCGACAGATCGCCCAACAGGATGGGTTCCGCCTAATAACTCTACCATTGTACCGTCTCCGACAATCTCACCGCCACCGGCACCGTCGTCAACGGAATCTGATATGCCAATATCTACGGATTCGTTGACCTCGATGATCGTTCCGACAAGCATTGTCTTCCAACCGACCCTAGTCCCGCCAAACCCATCGGAAACGAATAAGCCCACCGCCCTTCCTAGAATTATCTCTCCCGAGATGGGCATTCCCAAAGCACCAGCTGATTCGAGATTGATTCAGGTCGGGTTCAACAGCTCACTCTCGTATGAGTTTGTCGTTTCAAACGGGGCTTCGAATCTTCAAATCTTTACGTTCACTCCTAAGGGCGTTAGCTTCGGTTTACAAATATCATTGGATCTTGTCAAAGCGCATTCCATCCAACCTTATGACACGCTACAATCACGTATGTACACACCTACATTGGTCCTGATGTATATCCCCGAGGACCTGGTCAACGAATTATCCCTCCAAATCCATAGCCCCTATTCGCGCCTGTACCAGAACCCGGACCCGTCCATCGCCAAGCTCATGTCCATGATTGACCCGTCTATCCCCCTCATCCCGGGAGGAGGACCACTTAATCAGCAAACTTATGGTCCAGGCGGCGGCGGTAGCTCTACCGATCGTCCAGGTAATGGTAAAAGCGGCTCCGGCTCTGGCGGAGATGATGACGAAGCCGAAGGACCTGGCGGTTCAGGCGGATCCTCCAACGTCAAGGCCACATCCGTCGGAATCGGTCTTGGCGTCGTTGGTGGCGCGGCAATGTACGGCGCTGCGATGTTCTTCGTAGCTCGCCGGTACCGCAAGAAGCGCAAGCTCCACCGCCGCACCAGCTCACTGACAAGCGGCATGGGCGAGATTGGTGTGGCTGTTTCCGCCCCTCCTGTACCGACTGCCACCGATGCTTTGATGAGTGGTGGTCGCACGGATGGATATACCAGCCCGACCCCATATGCCACACGGGATAGCCACAGCAGTGGCTCAGGCAGTGGACGGAATCAAATGATCAGCGCGCCTGTCATGACTGAGAACTCGCTTGGGTGGAATTAGGGACACCTTTTTTTTTGTTCCTTTCTTTTGATTGTTTTATTTCTTTGCCTTCTTCGTTTGTAAAACTTTCTCGTCTCTTTTTTTTCTTCAGCCGTGATTGGTTGGTTTCTCTTTCAATTAGAATTGGTCTAATCGCGATACGCGACACGGCAAATTGTTGCATCGCAAAGCTGCAGTGCGGCATTTTTTGTGGCTTCGACCTGCCGCTTTCAAACTAATCTAACGAAAGCAACCATTTCCGTTTCGTCCTTGGTTAATAGGAAAGGAAGAGGAGGAGGAAGAGGGAAATCAAAGACGGAGAAGACCAAAAGAAAAAAGAGCAAACGAAAGAAAACAAGAAAAAAGGGGTGGAGGGAAGAAAGGAGGACGGCAAAATTAGATCCCAAATCAATCCTTCATTTTTTCCCTTCGATTTTTTTTTGTCCTTTCCTATTTTTTTATGTCCTTTCTTCAAAACATAATCACTTAGTTGTTTTTAAACCCCTTATAACTATGCTATGCTTTTTTTTTTTTTTTTTTTTTTTCCTAACACGCTATCTATTATATTATATGAATGAAAAGAAAAAAAAATACACATGTACAAATACCCACGCCCACACAAGACTTGTGCATATTACCGATCAATTATACGGTCTTTTTCTTTTCTTTCCCTCCAATATGTTCTATTCATTCCATTGATTCAATGTCCGGACCATTGGGGTTTCCAGCCCGTCAAGATTTATATATATACCTCCTTATATATGGTTCATGTTTGTTCTTGGCTTTCCCATATCACTCACTTATCACCTTCCATATTGCTTCCTCCCAACCCCTTTCCTGTATTTCGTGTGCCTTAACATCAACTGACTTCGACTATTATCCTCATTCTTTCTTCTTTTGCATTCCACTTACACTTAACATTTTACCACCTCCCCATTCTTATTATTTTACTTGTTTCCACCAATGTCCAGTGTTACTATTTTAGTTTCACGAGGCAGCAGAAAAAACATAAAACATAGAAGAAATAAATGACGAAAATGAATTGGCTTTTGAAAGATATAATAGAATACAGATCTATATGAGGCATGATGTATACAGACAGCAGAGAAAAAGTACGAGCTTGTTCATCCTTCTACTCTTCTTCATACCTTTTTATTCTTCCTTCCTCATTCTGGTTTCCACCCTCCGCCTCCGTTACATACCATCCCATCCGAACATGTATGTATCTTCAACAGCTATAAGCCGCTGGAAGAAAACAAAAGAAAAAGGTGCAAAAAGCGCCATTCATTCCCCGACTGGCCCGTATTAAACACACACCCCAGAAACGAGTCCCCAACCCAAAGGACCCTCCAGTCCTCCATATAGATATAGATATAGGTATAGAGGATTACTCGACCAGCGCCGTCTTGAAGATGCTGTTTTTTTTTTATTATTATTATAAGTAGTAATCATTTCTAACCAGGACGGGCTTACGTGAGAGCGCTCTTATGCTCGATGGCAGAGGAATATTATTACTTTCCGCGAATGATTTCCTGTTTACTGGCCTTTCTGGACTCGCGATTACATGGACTGGGACGACGGCATGAAGCAGTGTCGGACATTGTGTGAAAGTTCCCCCCCTCCCCTTTCTGGACAAACGAGACGGACGGTGTGTCGGCTCGTCTAGCTCTAGCCATCCCCCCCTTTTTATATAAAATAAATAAATAAATAAATATAAATCAAAAAAAAAAAAAAAAAAAAAAAAAAAAAAAAAAACAAATCAACAATCAAAAATCTTAACAAGGCGCGTCGAGGACGACCACCTCGGGGCCATGACTTGCCTGCCCCTCCCTATCCTGTCCATCGGCTGCTAACATTGTCGGTCCCGTGCATGAATTTTGAATCCCCCCAGAATCAAAAATGAGCACGCGTTGCTTTATAAAAAAAAAAAAAAAAATCCCCATCGCTAATCCATCCAAGCCCATGCATGCATGGCTACCATTTACGGGCCCCATTATTGACAAAAAATATTAGATTTGATTGATTGATTGATTGATTGACTGATTGGCTTTACGTAGAAAACGCCCCCAACGTGGAAAGTTCGTCGCGCGCTTTTTTTTTTCATGGAAGCTCTCCTCCACTGTCTCCCTCACGCAACTTACCCCCACCCGTCCGACGCAGCAAACCCGAGGCTAGGCGCTGACCGGATGCCCCGATATGCTCAAAACGGCATACGTACCTAGCCATGGCGCCAGGTGAGATAAGGGGCAGAGAGCACATTGATGGCTCAGGGGCAGCACGGGCCTCCAATGCTGCTGCTGCTGCTGCTGCTGCTATACCGATGCAAACTAGTTAAGAGAAGAGTGGGGTTAAGAAGAAAGCGGAGGCGGAAAAGGAAGGACAGAAACATTTGGAAATATGTAATCTTGAAGTAAATTATATTAGTAGATATGGTGGGTGGGTGGAATAGAATCGACCGGATACGGCCACAAAAAAAAATTAGAAAAGTAAGTAAAAGTAAAAAAGTAAATGGAGGCCTTGACACCCCCTCGCAGAGAAATTTAACACATATCCCCCACCCCTCCTTTCAAAAGAGCAGGCGCATCATCTAACGTTAACTACCAATCATACGTATCATGGGTTTCGGTTTTCCTTGAAAATCCCCTGCCGTGTCTATCCAATACAATCTGCGGGTGTAACTGCTCACCAGCTGCGCGGCCGTTGTGCGAATGGCTGTTCCAGATCCCTGACAATGTGCCATGTAGATCCTACCATCCTGAAGCAAGAGTATTTGAGGATAGCGTAAGGACTGGCTGAAGATGAGGGCTGGATTTTGGCGGTTGCAAACGTGCCCGTCTGGAGACGCTGGGGCGGGCACCTCATGTGAACCTTGGCTCTCAATGCCTTTCGTTGCGCTAGGGAAAAGTAGCCATCACACAAACACGCACATGTACACACACAAAAACCAGAACAACCCTCTTATGTCACCTTCGGCGGCTCCATCTTCCGCGATTTGGTTATTGGTAGATCTTGGGGGAGGTGTGACGGCCTGGCAATGCCTTAGCCGCCAGCAATTGCGCTCTGGGCATACTGTTGGTTCAGCGACCACTCCACCGCCGGGCGTCACACGATTAGCACCTGAGACAGCGATGGGAGGCTGGATTGCATTTGGGCAAGATACAGTATGGTCCGCGCATCGCAAGACGAGAGTGAGAGTGAAGGGGAGGAAGGTAGGATATAAAAACGTACAGGCCACAGAATCGAATCCTAGGCCAGGCAGGTTGTGAATGCAGGAGGAGATGAGCGACAGCTGCAGTGGTGACAAAGAAGTTTGCATAAATGAAGAAATCCATCGCTAACGGGTAGAACGCAAGGGGAAGCAGGAAGTATACCTATCATAGTGCTGCAATGACGAGAGTGGGGGAAGAAAAGACAGCATCCTCTGCACCCGGTGAAGCAGGGTGGGGGAGAGCCGTGAGGTGATATGCCATATCCCGAAGAGGCAGGCCTCAAAAGACATTTATGAAAATTTAGAACTGTGAAGGCGGGCCAAGAACCAGAACCATAAAAAGTGAAAGTAAAAATGCAAAGAAAAGAATAAAGAACTTAACAAAAAAACAATGGATCCTCCAACCCCAATTTTGTTTTCCCTTATATTTTGCTTTGCCCCTTTCCCAAATAATCGAATTCTTTTGTCCCCAAAATCGAAGACTCGCACAGTACTCCTTTGGAAACAAAAAAACAAAACAAAACAAAACAAAACAAAACAAAACAACGGAAAAATAAAATAACAAAATAAAGGCCCCACGACACCTTTATTCGATGACCCTTTTGGGGAGACGAGAAGGCGAAAACTTGTATACGTAGAAGACGGGGTTGTATGGACCGGGATAGGCTGCAGAGCCATGGCTGGGGCATTCCGGGGGGGGACTAACCCCACCATTCTGAGGAGTGTTATCGCCAGCTGGGGTGCGCCGCATTAAGTCCGCCCCGTCCCTCCATGGCTTCTTTTTGGATCAAGAAGATTTGTCTTTGCAAGCCAAAAGTATAAATAGTTTGCTGTTTCTGATTAGGTTATTTGTTTCGAGTAGTAAATTATGGATCAGGGAACGAGGAACGATGAACGGGGAACGAGCAACGAGCAACGAGCAACGAGCAACGAAGGTATGGTATGGTGCCACCGAATTTAGGTGTGACGCAAAGAAGTGTGACGGACGTAGTAGGCGGGGTATGGATAATTAATGTTGTTGATCTTCAAGAGGAGAATGGCTTCGGGAAACATTCGAGAAGTCTCCCTTGTCAGGTTGGTGTTACACCATCGCCTCAATTATGATGCCCGTATATTATTGATGCCCTTGAGTTCGACTTCGCTGTTGTGAATTACAGTGCGTCAGCTCGATCAATATTGTCTTGTTTTAGCTGGCTGGCTACATCTGGGGGAGGGCAAAAAAGAAATACAATGTCAGATAGTGTGAGGCTGCTTTCGAATATGGAAGGGGGCGCAAGTCGCCACTGCAGAAGGTTAACCCAGATAGGTGGGTGGTCTGCCGCAGGCGGGATGGAGCCAAAGCTTAGGTAGTAATTATTCAGAAAAGATTCAGGCACGAAGAGCGGTGAAAAAAAAAAAAAAAAAAAAAAAAAAAAAAAAGACGCAAAATGGCAAGGGCAAAAGTGGCATTAGAAATAGGTGAGAAACGCTCCACGGCTGTCCAGTACTTACAAAACAAGAGTCGAGTTTGGAGGGATGAGCCCCGGGAAGCCACTAGCAGGTGGCAATGAAACAAACAGTCAGTGATCTGATAAGAAGCTTGAAGCCCCCATTTCTTTGAATGCCAGGGTCATCCCAAGTTACACCTTTGCAGGTAATTAATAGAGACGAGATGGGGGTAATATTTTATTCATTCCTCCAAATCTATTTCTGGATACTTTTTGCACAGGGATCAGACAATAAAATAAACATACCGGTCTCCGTACGCATAGTCTCTGTAGCACAAAATCCAAAACGGAAATTATTAGCTAAACGTTCGCTTTCCATGAAATGATGACAATTGGATGAAATGATGCATTCTTTTACAGTAAAGATTCAAAACGGCTCGGCAAACGGGACGACTCACCCGCTGATTGTTAGAATGCTCTTTTCGCCGAGGGTCATATTCATAACCGCCTCATCCCATCCTTAGGTTCAAGTGTCAGCCGGGAATTTGCCAGAGCGTTGATACCATTTTTCCTCAAAAAATTTTCCGGGGAGGGTGGCTCGTGATCTAGCATGCTTGAAGCATAGCTAGCCACCCAAACAAGAGAAATGGCGCAAATACCTCGAATGACCTTTCCAATGCCGATTGTGGTTTTAAAGTCTCCTCTATCTTTGGACGAATCAAACCTATTCCGGATTTAAACGGTCAGTATAAGATCGATTTTCCTTTTTTGCCCTTTCCCTGCGCTTCTATATTTCCCCAAATCGATTGCGAAACTCACTCGTCTCCCATAAAATGCTTATCGGCGGCTGTGGGGTCATAGAGGCATCCTGTGTAGTCGATCACAACTTCGTCACCTGTCGTGGGCTTGTTGACCCCATTGCCGTTCCTAAGCACTTTCTTTGTGACACCCATAGCGAAGGACCCGAGAGGATAGCTGCAAAATCGATATATAAGGCTAGTGAAATGGGAGAGTTGTATGCTTTTTGAACCAAATGCGGAACGAGAAATAACGAGTGTTCGACAGAGGTCTCGTATGGTGAAACGATCGGAAGCTGACAAGTGTCTAGTTGCAAAGTGCTCTCAGTCAAGGGAAGAGCGGGAGAGGAGGTGCACTATATACTTGATGTGAATGGCTTGGGGGTGGGGCAAAACCAGTCCCGTGTGGTTTGAACTGGGGAAGTGCGAAAGGAGTTCGAGAATAGATTGCAAAATAATATTCTACAACTTTGATAATTTTTAAAAACAAGGTACCACCAGAGAATCTGGGACGAAACGCGAGAGAATGATAAATAAAGAGAAGAACGGATTCACAAGTCTATCCGAGCAATTGGATTGAAGCTCAAAAGCAATCCGCTGCAGCTTGCCACATCACACATGCGATTCTTTTTCGACTCAACGTAGCACCTCCCACAGCAACATCCCTGAATTTTGCTTCGGGGGAATGTCAGCTTTGGGGCCCACGGGTTGAAAGCTCAGTGGTTTCCGGATGCAATCCACTGCGGGAATCGCGTTGAAATCTTATTAGTCAACTTTCAAAGCAAAATGTGTCGCGATGCAGAGTTTTGAGTCTTTGGCCTGGACACTTTTATTGAGGAATGAACCTGAGTATCCGCACGCTTGGCTGGATTCACCCCATCCAATGGCCGGATGTTAAGGAGAGAATTATCATTTTAGTGGCGAGCAAGCCTCTGCAGATAGGCTGACACCCTGAAATCCAACAGACGGGGTTTGGCGCAGGCGTGCAGTAGATCGGACGCCACGGACACCAGAGCGCCAGGTCATGGACTCATGGTCCCATGAGGACTCTGGCTAGTGGTTCAACTGGCTGCCAATGGTTGGTGCCCCGCTTCGAGGTCTAGAGCGTGTCTAGATTGTTCGACCCCTCTCCGAAGGAGGGCCCCAAGGAATTCGTCAAAGGTCGGCAATGATGGTCCTGTCGGAGGATCCGCGGCCGACTGACCAGCAGCGATATAAGTTGTGCAGTGGAAAGGAGCAAGGGTGTTCAATACGCAGCCGTTTGCGTGAACCACAAACAGTGCTCTAGGCTATTCCCCGCCTTCTGCCCGTGACAGGTCTGCTGATGGATGAGCTTCGAGACTCCGATTGCTGTGTCCGGCAGTGATTGTGGGGAGATTGGACGGCGGGATGTTGCAATGCGCTGGTGATGTTGGTCGTTGAGTCCAAGGTGACCTCGGAATGCTCGCCATCCAGCCCTAAACAATGGCGGCTGCATACGTAATCCGCCCGCCATCTGGCCATCCCTGTGGGCTTCGCGCGGCGCTGCTGCGACATTGTCCCTGGCCCGATCACAACCTCCAGCGGCTCCAAGTCAAAGGCAGGCCGGGGATGGATGCAGTGGGTAGTGGGTGGGCTGACAGCGCTCAGCCAGGACCATGTTAGGATTTCCCTCCCCTCGTTCGTGTCCTCTGGAATCGATGGTCGTTCTTCCACCGGTGTGTGTCATTGCTACTACTCACAATTCCTGTTTGGACGGAAATACCACCCTACCAGTAGGGCGAATATAGGCTGTCTGGGTCCAATAGCAAATGGACACTTATAACCGTCGGAAATTTACTCTTATACTATTCGTATCCTGCGCTCTCTGGTGTCGCTGGTCTGGTCGGCTTCGGCTGCGTGTTCATCTTTATATCGATCAAAGCACCCCTTTCACTTTTATGACTTGCATGGTAAGGTCGCCAGAAAAACGCTGTTACGCCTGATTATCCCTCAAATCGTCCAGGAGAGTTGCTTGGAAGTTGGTGCCTGAAAAGGCCCCCATTATTACCAATATTGATGGGATTCCCAACGATCGCACAAAGAATCCTCATCGGCTCTTTCATCAATCCTTCCGACTTGGCACTTAATTCTACGCAAGACTTGAATGTGAAGATTCCCAGAGGTAAGACGTGAAGCCAAACATTGAATCTCCCTGGGGAAAAAGCGCCCGACCCGATTTCAGCGACTTCGAAAACCTCAGCACGGAATTTGCAACATAAGTGCTAAATGCCTTCTCCCTCAGCCTTTTCTTTTTTGCTGAAATTATCGTGTGGAACAGAATATGATTCCGATCGGTCATTGGAACCTGTCTGATTAGACAACCCCTGGAGCTGTCCAAATGGACCAGGTGCATTCACCAATCATCGCTTTGAATAGGTTTGGCCTGGCCTAGCATACTTATTTTTGGTCTCCATCATGGTGTTCGGTTTCTCGCAGTAGCCGCCCAAAATACATGTCAGAGAAGAGGCCTTTGGATGCTGGCTAGTCAACGAATATCAGAGGCTCTTGGCACTCATTCATTTTATATTACAATTTATTATATAATGGCTAGAATACTGTGGCTCATACCAGTTTACCAGGATATTTCAAATCAATACGCTGTGTCCTGGAGAGGCTCCCCTCTGGAGGCGGCAAGATGAACAACCATACCTGTCAGCAAGCCGTTGTTTTGGATGACAGTGGATGTGTGCTCGTTAGTTGAGGAGTAACGACATCAAGTGCCAGTCTTGTCGGCCTTCACAGGGTGGACCGCTTGGCCTAGAGTGGAGTCTTGTTTTGCTCAGAGAGTAGGAATATGTGTGCGGTCGTCTGCGTCTCCTTAGCGGACGGAGAGAGCCTTTTAATATTAAATTCCGAATAACTTACCCCTCGGAAGTCTAGCGGCGATTTTCCTTCCGCGGAAGACTTACTGCGTATAATTTTCCAAATTAATTGCATAATTTTGACTGAATCAGACTGAACCCCTTGTCATGACTTTTCCCTGTCGATCTGATCCACATGCCCTAAAAGGTAGGCTGGCTGAACTACGCAGTAGGCCCCAGAGACCCGCACGGACACATTGCGACCAAGCGTCTTAAAATACCTTATCCCGCAATGTAGCGGTTTATGAGACTACAGCTTCTCTAACTAATATTCGCCCCAAAGTATAAAGTGAAGTGAAACCTGCTTCATGTGCATTTCACGGTAACCATCTCGCCTTCTGAGTTTTGTTGTCGTGGAAGTCCAAAAACTCCTACCCCTCAATTATTGTGGATATGGGGCTAAATGCTTTTGAAGCATCCAACAGAGTTCGCATGCCCTGATTCGGCGCAGATCTAGATTCTCGTTTTTGTCCGTGCATTGTTCGGCGACCACATCTTGCGCTGTGGATCAACAGACTTGGAGCTAGGATAGATGGAGGTGCTTGGATCAGTCAAAATAGCAGCACAGAAAAGTTTACTCCCTTGGCATCGCCTCTCTAACCACTTCGGATGGTATTATCTTCTCGCTTATCGATCAGATGAACGGATAAAACATAAAATTTAGGCGAAGAGCGAGAGAAAGGTGCAGAACTATTAGTTTTTTCGTTCATAATTGACTGCCCCACCTTTGCTCAGCATTCTATGCCTATCATCACCTCTTATCGGCGACCTTATCTCCCCACACTCCGCCCCGTCAATCGCATTATATCGGCTATCTCAGCGAGTGGATTAAGAATTGTTTCTGACAAGTGCAAATTTGCCCACTTCCCCTGCTCCAACCTATAAAATATGAATACAAAGTCTCCACACGCACACACACACTCTCTCTCTCTCTCAAGCCTCAGTCGCTCAAGGCCGCAACGCTACGGCGGGCGTATGCGCGAAGGTTCCGCGATCGATTCTCATACGCTACAAGTGGGCTAAGTTGAGTTCCGCCATGCCGCGATCGACCCTGATCGGGTACCAATGGAAATAGTTCAAAAGCGAATGTTTGATTCTTTATCCTCGCGAGGAGAGACATATGCATACCACCTACTAGTGGTTATTAAAAAATCCGGTCCAAATCCAATAATAGCAACGGCAAGAGTTTAATGAGAACAGTTAGAGGGAGCACAGGAAAAATATTCCTTTTTGAGAAGACATGAAACAGGACATTGTTTCTCCGTCCCTCTCCTTTTTGAACCACCACGGAAATATGGGTGACAGGAATTTCTACCAACTTGAATGCTGTGTTTTCCTTTGCTAGTTAGTTAACTTTAACTAACTAGCAATCCCATGATGACTAAACAAAGCTCGGGCCTTCCAAATTTAAGCTTAAAGCTAGCAACTGGTAAGTAATATCCAGCAACCCCATCGTTATATCAGCGGTTACCCCACATTGTATATTCAATAATGGAAGAAAAAGATTCTAGATGCCATCGTAAAACAGGGTGCTGGACAATAGCGAATTTGGAAAGTTCACCGTAATTGCTCCTTCGCCATGGACTGCTTGAATTTCCAACCTGGCATATGAGCGCACAGCAGCATGCGCCCTGAATGTGTGTCGTTACTACCAGTTGCATAAATACTAACTCGGTTACTCCGAATTCAGACCCCAATTAATAGAATCTCCATGGCTGTCACGGAAGTTGCAAGGCTGAGGAGAAGTAAGAAGGCAACAGAAAAGCGCAGAGGCGAATATCAAAATACAAGAAGAGTGAAACAGCAAATGCAAAAGGAGTGAGCCAGAATATCCTGCTAGAAAATGAGCTCGTTGGACAGATTTAATATGCATGCACCGTTTTCCAGCCAACACCCTCCTCAACGTCAGTGAGTCACCTTATCCAAACCGCCACCTCCCTTCAAAACTTTCATAGGAAAAAGGAAAAAGAAAAGAAGAAAAGAAGAAGAAAACGACCAGGTTTCTTCCAACCAAACAGCCACCTTTTCTTCAGCTGCCGTCCTCCTCAATCCCTATGAGGCGAACTTGAGCGGAAGACGTGACTTGAAGACTACTAGTATTGTCCAAATGCGACGGATAAAATAAGTTGGGCTGCTGCTATTGCAGCGCATGCGCATATTATCATCCTAAAGTGAACAACAGAAAAAAACAAATTTGTTTACCCGAAAAGCCAGCTTAGCAGGGCCAATTGCTATGCGGGTAAAACGTGCCAGTGGGCG
The DNA here is from genome assembly GCF_000150115.1 of Histoplasma capsulatum G186AR. Taxonomy (NCBI): domain Eukaryota; kingdom Fungi; phylum Ascomycota; class Eurotiomycetes; order Onygenales; family Ajellomycetaceae; genus Histoplasma; species Histoplasma capsulatum. Next base: position 329,589 of record NW_025544811.1, on the reverse strand, counting down.
TATTTTAAATATAGTTTCATTTTACTCATTTATCCTTGTCCCGACCGATTTGAATCCGTATAATTACGGAGTAGTTTTTTGTGATAAACGCGACATGGCATTCCAAATCCTCAACTATTTCCTACCGTTCCTCTGGTCAGACGTGTTTCAAGTGCCAGAAGCTCGGAGTTGGTCGATTTTGGGGATTTCAACAGAGGTGTAACGAATGAAACCGAAATAATAGTTTGAATATCACTCTCCGTGGCATTTTCTTCTTCTTCTTTTTTTTCATACTTTTCGGTTACTCCTGTGTAGCTGGATGAGATGATTTGGCCATACCCTTTTCTTTTCTTTTCTTCTTCTTTTCTTCCCTCCTTTCTTTCTTTGTTTTAGCTCTCCTGGTCTGTTCGCCTTACCCGGCCTGGTAACGAACCCTATAATCGTACAAGAATTCAACGGGTTCACTCGGAAAGGACGCTAGCGCTTATTGGATTGGGCTGTTCCACGATGGCACTTACTTTCTCATTTCTTATTTTCTTCTATAACATGGCGCCAACGCATGCGGATAGGGCACCAGCTAGCATTTGAATTTGAGCCAAGTCATCCGGTTCTCGTATGGACCCCGGCCGGTTGTTGGGCTCGGAGTGTGTCAACTACGTCCGGGAAGGAAAAAGGAAAGAAAGCAAAATAAAAAAACCCATCGTTTTCAGACGCTGCGCGAATGCCATTACGTTCCACAAACCAGGAACATGGATCACATTGTTCTTTGTTTCTAGGGCTAAATTTGAGAAGTGGATTTGAAACCATGCAATCAGTGAGCGATCCGGCTCCGTGGCTGCATAGGTTGTATCGCATTTTGCGGGAATCCCAGGAAGCGGAAGCGCAGCTTGTGGTATGGACTGGTAGCTTTTGCTGGCGTCGTTGTCGTCATCGTTTCGGGCTATGACCAGAAAGCCAACTGCTTGAGATCTGCAAGGCTGACTGAACGCAACCCGGTGTGAGGGAATCTCCGATCGAAGCTGTTGCTTGACGATGGTAGCTCACTGCAATACTCTAAGTAGTGCAGGGTTGATATGCCGACTTGCTCTATGAACTCGAGCATACGATTATAATTAAGGGCAACCTGTTCGATACCATGGCTGTCATCTGACATACAGAATCGGCCATTCCGTGCGAGAAATTCCTGAAGCACACACCCTTTTTGTTAGTTATCAATGGTGGAGATTGTCTGGTCACGTTTCCGTTTCGTTTGAAGGTGATTCGGAATTTTGAATTTACCTTGCAGATCTCAGCCTTGGGGTATGGTTCAGTCATCCCCTTCCTTAGACTAGCGGAATTGAGTTCCAAAATTCCCCCATATTCTGCCATATAGTCCAAATTTCTCAGGATCTTTTCCCAGACTGCCGGCCACTGTTGGAAGCTTCGTTCAGGATCATCACTTTTTAATCGAATGAGATCGAAATGGCCAACAACTGGTGGGTTCAGCGCTTTGAGCATGGCGAGCTGTGCATCAAAGTAATCCTCAAATAGCCTCTCATCCGTACCCCCAGCGATCCCTCTTGCCTTTTGATAAAGAAGGGTATCATAGTCAATCGGGATAGTGTGTACATGGTGTACCGAGCCTACGAAGAAATCGAATGGAAACCGCGCCAATGAGTTTTGGATCCACGTCAACGACGAGGAGCGAATCCAGTCACATTCAAATCCAATGGGGATATTTATCTCCGAGATATATTTCTCCCGTAGACGTTGGGATTCTTTAAAGTAAGCGCTTTCATTCTCGATTAGAGACGCTTCCGTAGCGTTTGCTTCAACCTATACCGACCATTAGTTAACTAAACTAACCTTTTTTTGCCCTTACAAACGACATCTTTGATGACTCCACGCAGATACAAAGACTATTAAATTTTATATCTTCTTTTTGTTTAAAAAAGAAGAAAGCAAAGCAAAGGAAAGGAAACCTCACTTCTTCCGGATAAAAATCCTGCGCCATTCTCGGCATATGTTCACTTAGCGCAAACACGCGCATCCTTTTCCCTATCGCAGTCCGAATGATATCTTCCAGCGAGTTTTTTGCGTGGCCCTCGCAGAACTGGCCAGAATGACTATGATGAGAAAACGGCATACTGAACCCAGTGGAAGATGCCTTCTAGTAATTCTCTGACTCTTATCAACAAGGAAAGTGCGGTTTCAAGTAGTCAGTGACCAGAACTCACAAAGCCAATAACTAAGTTGAAGGTTTCCACCCAACCAAGGTACAGTCCATCTGCTGGACAGGTGGGTGTAACGGGGCCCGATTGTCGTCGGATTTTCTTCTCGCCAAATCCAGAAGCGCGATTTTATTGGCCCGGGATATTAGCCCTAGGCATTGATACTAGAAACTTCAAACTCAGCATACACTGAGCCTCTTCTCGAGAGTTCTGAGTTGTTCCAAAAAAAAAATTTCCATTCGCGATCTTTGGACGAACCGTTCCGTCGGGCGAAGTGGCTAATCACATGACAGAATCCAGGACCATGGCTACCCCAGATATCATGCGTGAAAATCACGAATATATAATTGCAAATTATGTAGTTTACAGAAAACCATGGTGGTGTAAATCAGAATTTATGCTTCAAACTCGAGTGTAGCCAAAACACCCTCAGGTCAATCCATACTACATGAAGTTCCGCCTCGACAAGGCCGAATTTGCAGTATCTCGGGATAAATCAACAAAAAGCGTCATTGCTAATAATGCCCTTGGTATACCTACCTCCTAGCGCCGATACGAGACTTGCATACTCGCATGTGTTTCTCGGGCCTTGAAGGTTTCGGATGATAGCGAAACCTTCCGAAGCATCGGTGCACAGTGGAAGAGAACTTGTATCTCCCTTGACTTTTCTTCTGGCCGCCATAGTATATCTTGACAGTATAAATTCATCGCATCCGGGCATTTCTTAGGAGCCCCGTTCCCCCACAACCTCTTAAAGGTTTATTGCATTTAGTCGCCGTAATGATGGCATCGACCAGCCTTAACAAGGATCGCATAAATTTCAGCTTGAGAAATTTTGGTTTTCTATAGGATAGCTCCCATCTCGCAAGCAGAACGAAAAGGTATACACCACCCAGTTGTCAACCATCGGGAAGTTGAGTAGTGGTACGAGTTGTCGCCGCAAGAACTGTCGCAACAACGTAATCGCCATCATGAGAGATGGAAAGCTTGCCAACCTCCCCGCGCACACCTCCGTCCTTCAAATATACAATTTCCGGCTTCACGCTCCCGCTACCATTCCTCTCCCTATCAATGCGAACCATAACATCTTTCCAACCTATCGTCGAAGCGCCGCCAGGAGCTGCTTTCCTAGCTGCTTCCTTTGCGGCAAATCGGCCAGCTAGCCATCTAGCCATTTCTGTAATGTTAGCTGCATTCATCGCGGGTCCTGGCGGCGACACAGTTGTCAATGTTTTGGCACCTGAGGCGGAGTGGTGTTGCAGTGCGGAGAATTTTGCATAGTAGTCCTTGAGCTCCTCCTCGCAGAGGATGCGACGGATAAATCTGTCCAGGTAGGTTGCGGTGGTCGTAGTAGCTTTGGCGCCACCATTGCCATTGCTAGAAGCTGGACGGCGGATAAGACGACAGATGCGTGGTAGGTGGACGATATCAGTGCCGATATTGAGAGGAAATGGGAAAGGGGTGAGCTTCATGGATGATATCGGGGAGGTTCTTCTTTAGGAAATTTTATATGACCATTCAATTAGAAAGTTAGGCAATATAGGTTTCTGATATGTTCTCCAATTACTCGTTGTCGCCAACTATAACTAACTTACATTCAGTTCATGAAGCAGCTTTTTTTTTTTTCCTGAAGGGAACGGATGATGCTTGGCAAAGATAGGGACAAGTCACATGATATAAAATTCACCACGCCCAACCAAAATTCATTCCTCCATTCACTTACCATTTATTCCCTTAAATATTTGGGAAATGTGTGCATTTACAACCAAAAGGACCCGGTGGTCGAGCGGTTAGGGGGTTAAAGCATAAGCCTTCCCACCCCTCAGTATTCCCCGACCATCCATGGGTTCGTTAGCCTCGATATGCGTTCAGGACAAATCTCCCCCTTTATAACCAAAAAAGTGGAAGGCCGAGAAAGGCGACGCGTATCAGATGGTTGGCGCTGGTTTGATAAATCTTGGTAAGTCCATCCCCCTTTCCAGTTTCTTTTTTCTTTTCTTTTCTTTTTTTTCCAATTTTTATTCCTTTAGGCCTGTTGGCTGTGTTGTTTGTAAAGGCGGTGATGGATGCACGCTGAGGGCTGCGTTGCACATATATCGGGCGGGAATGCGAAGGAGCACTTTATTTGGGCCTCCCGATCTGGACCACCTTCACTGGTAATGCTGCGTGTTCGAATCAGAACCTCTGACATATTTTTTTCTGGCATTTTATTTTGCTTCCACTCTTATCATCCCTTTAGCGCCCCCCTATTATTTGATAGACCTTATTCTGTTTCACAGGGTATATATACTCCTCTCGGGAGAGAGCCACCTAGTCTACAAGCGTACGAGCCGTTTTATCAGTGTTCCATTTGCCGTATCAATATTCTACCAGCACCTTAAAAGGTATTTTACGCAACATACCATCTACCATCCTCAATCGCGCCGAAAGCGTTGACAAATACTACATCCACCCCAAGTGGCTTCTTGATTTCAAGTTCCTCTCTCAAAGATGATTCCCTGGCTATATATCGTAGCCGACATTATGCTATTTACCTTTCGAGAAAGTGTATTGTGATCCCACTTATCACCTTGTCAACCTGAATAGCAGAAGAGTCCCACCAGTTCTTCTGATATAAAAAGCATGTGAAACCATAGTAATTATTACTATGCCATGGCCGTTATGAATGCAACACCAGGCAGGCAATAAATGGCCAACATCGTCTTGCTAGACTCGCCAACTACTGCCCCTCATGCAAGAACTATATGGAATCCCAATAGCGACCTGCTCAATACGCCATTGCGTATTGTGTTTATCTCCAATGGAAGCCGTATTACAGTAGGTGAGGGGGATATTCCAAACCCTGGGCGATCTCTGAAATCCAACCTCAGACGGCGTTCGCCCATGGAGATAGAACCCCAAGCTAGAGCCATAAAGCGAATACTCGGTATAAAACCAAAAAGGATATGCGCAAGAGGCGTTGATAAACTGATACTAGTAATAAACCGTGTTGGTGTTACTGTCCTTCAACTAACCCCTGACTCCCTGAGTCGGCAATTCGGTTCCGGCATTAGCGCAGGCTATGTATGTACCGAACTCTGATAAGATAACTCTATCCCGAATGCGGGGAGAAGGGAACAGACATTCTCTTCAGAGATACAGAATAAGGTGTATTTCAATAAATAATATTTTGGCTTGTCAGAAGGAATAAGTATTTCTCTTTAATATTATACAGTTCGACAGTTTGAGTCACGGGAGCTGTACTCTCTAACTTAAACGGCACAAAGTTTATTTATTTATTGTTCGAATCTACTAGGTTGCTGCAATAATGCTTGCAATATCTTGTGAAGGGAGCTCTTTTGAGGTATTAAAAGAATAATGTTGCTATCCGAAAACATGGACGAACTATTATCGAAAACTGACAAACCCCTCCTTTGGTTCTTTCATAATAGATAGGGCTAAAACATGGTGAGGAGGCACGGGAGCAGATAGCTGGAAGCCTGGAGTTCTATAAAGGTTTGTTCAAGCGGCGATGTCGGATGGATTGGCCGCACGTTTGCGCCGCTGCGGTCAAGTTCGTGCCATTCCTGGAGACATCGTTTCCAGGATATATGCAGGAGATGCGAGGTGAGTTGTTTGTTTATTTTACTCATTCATTCATTTCCCCCCCTCCCAGTATATAATGATATTGGTTCCATTTGTTTCATCTATCACCTGTAGATCAGGTGGATGGGATAGGGAATGTGATTAGAAAAGCTAACAATTATTTTAAACAATTTTAGGCATTGCCCAAGGAGCGGGTGTCCCCGTGGAATCTATCGTGGCACTGAACGTGCGCACGGAGATTGCATATGGCATGTTCAGCGACGGCTGCACGGCTCTGTCCTGGAAATCAGAGGATGAGAGCTTCCTAGCTCAGAATTGGGATGTGAGAAAAACGCCTGGCCTCCAGCAACACCCCCCCCCCCCCCCTTCTATAACTAACTCCCTTGGTAAACCAACTCTAAGAAATCTATACCTATATTACAGTGGGAGCGCGAACAATCCCCTAACCTGCTCATTCTTCATATCCGCCAAACAGCAAATACAACAGCAAGCACGATCCCGACAATCCACATGATAACTGAAGCCGGCATAATTGGCAAAATCGGCCTCAACAGCCACGGCGTCGGCGTCACCCTCAATGCGATAAAAGCCGCTGGCGTAGACTTTGCCAAACTACCCACCCACCTCGCCCTGCGCGCGGTACTCGATAGCGCCTCCCGCGCCGATGCCGTGGAGATATTGGAGCGGCATGGTGTCGCTGCTGCGTGTCATATTCTCGTTGCGGATCGGACGGGCGGGGTGGGCTTGGAGTGTTCGGCTAGGGATGTTGTGCGGCTGGAGATGGGAGAGCGGACAGCGGATGGTGCAGGGGATGTGGTTGGCGTAGTCACACACACTAACCATTTCATCCGTCCACATTTGGAAACGGAAGCGAAGTTGCACTTGGTTGATACCTTCGACCGATTGAAGAGGGTGAGGGAGCTGGTTGCGGACAAAGTAGCGGCCGGCCCGCCCAGTGCTTCGGCGATTGAAGGCATTTTGGAGGATGAACAGGGCTACCCGACTGCTATTTGTAGAGAGGTAACAAGAGAGAGCTCCATCGCAACCCTGTTTAGTATTGTGATGGATTTGGGGAAGGGGAAGGGGTTGATCAAAATTGGAAGGCCGGTTAGGCCTGAGGGGTTGGTTGAGTTACGGTCGTGATTTAGATGATTTCTCTCTTTTCTACTTTTCCGATTCAATATTTACTTCCTACGAGGGATGGCTTGGAGTACGTTGTTGATTTCTAAGATTTGACATCAGGGCAATCAATCCACGTGTTACGGATATAGTGCCTGTTGCTGAATAAATGCCACCACTACGATAAATCTATGACCGTAAATGACGAAATGTGCCACTGTAGACTAGTGTTTTTGTGGTACAATTTGTACAATTCACTCCGTACATGAGGAGTATATTATGCAAGCGGAGGGGGCCAACAACGAGCATTGCGAGAAAAATCAGGGAGAAGGCCTGAAGGGTCACAGAAAAACCCAGAGAGATAAAAACCATAACATCTAATTCCACGAGAAGACACTAAAGGAGACATATTCCCTCAATGTGAAAGCAAAATCCCAGTTTTAAGAATGGTTATATATTACATCGTGGAAGGTTAGTTGAGGATTCGCAGTTTGTTCTTTCACGACCAAACTCATAAATAAATGTAGTACTCATTCATATTCACCCGTATCGTCCCAGGGAACATACTTCCGTTTCTAGAGAACCATGGTTGTCACTCCATTCCCGTTCCCGGGCCAGCCTCTGATCCCAATCCACCTCATACTCACAATCCATCCCTATTTCTTTCCATACACACTTCTCTATGATTGAAGAAGGATGCGACTGGCATGCTATGAGCAGCCAAGGGGGAAAATACAAAAAACGAACTAGTGTATTCGAGGATAAAAATTCTAAAAACTTATGATGCGAGAAATGGATGGTGTACAGGGTCGGGCGTCAGATATAGGGGACCGGGGCGAAAAAATTATGGGAGGTATTGACTTTATTGTTTCATTTTCTTCTCCTCAGCCTCTATGTTTTTTAGGAAGTCCCTGTATTGCAGTTAGAATAATGATTTTTCATTCATGTTTTTGATATTGGAAGGACGCAGACGATAGTTGACAAAAGCAATAACGCGGTCCGAAGTAGAAAATGGGTGAAAGTGCATATATGGGGCGATATGCCGTTCGGACGTACTGGATAAATTGTTCCTCATCCTTGCTGCTGGCCTTGATGGGCGGTCCCTGTTTCTTGTCCGTCTTTCCTGGCATCGCAAGGTAGCAGCCGAGGAAGGTAGTTCCGAGAGTCGCCATGGCAAGCTATTGGGTAATTATTCAAGTCAGCACAACGATCTAAATTCAAGCATAGCTATGTGCTTCATTTCTGCGCTACCAAGTAGGCAAGATATGAAGTTCGACCCGCAGCTCTAATGTGATTGACACTGCTGGAGACTCTCAGGGTGGGAATGAACACATACGACGTGGGAGCCAATTTGGCGGCCTGCAATTGTGTAGTAAACGACCATTGTGAGGACTAGAATGGCAATTGAGGTGTGGAATAGTCAACTGAGATGACTGTTGATAGGTCCCGCGACTGGAGCTGGTGGTTTTGTTTGATATTTGAACAAGAATTTGACGTTGGAGGTTCTCATGCCATGACGCTATTCCTATTACAATTAGTGCTGGTGCATCAGCCGAAAACCGCCGATAGACCAATCAGAATACAGAGCGGCTCTTTACGGAAGAGAAAACTCCCAGATCAGGTACCCCAGCCATCATCATTGCCTGCAATGTCCCGCACAAGCCGTTTGCGATGTACTTCATGTGGAGGTACCACAGGTTTTGCCTCTATTTCCCGACTTGGGTGGTCTGATCACAGGCAGCATCTTCCCATATATGGAAGGTGATCCCCATTTTCCTGCTCACCCGTATCCATTCTTCTATCTCTTTTCGCTTCAGAATATGTGATATTAGTATTGTTCCAGCGTCTCAGGCAGAAACGAAAAGGAACCATCTGGAGTTCCTATCTACCTCAAGGGCATAGATATATCATATCATGGCTTGGGGTTTTAGCAAGCAACCCCAAGCAGACGACAACGACGATGACGCTACAAATAAAGCATCCCATGACGACAACCTTGCTATCCGCCGAAAACTAAACCCAGAACTGCAAAAACTTATTGACCGTGAAGATGAACTCCTGGACCAGTTTTATGATGGCTAGTATGGGTCACCAATACATATTTCTCATTCCAAAGTCTCAATCACAACAAAACCCTCAATAACAATGGCCTAGCGCTGTGGATTCCACCGATACCAAATACCGATACGCAGCCTACACGAACCGCATCCGCACTATCCTCCTCTCCGCGCACCGCTATGTCGCTTATACCTCCGACATTGGCGAATCCTTCCGCCCCGTCGCGCATCCCTGGCTCGTCCGCAGCGCATATGGTATTTCCTGGGCTTACATATTAGGCGATGTTGCCAACGAAGGCTACAAAGCCTATCTGCGGAACATGCGAGTGTTAGCCCCGGCATGTGATGCGTATCACAATGCGACTGGAACTATGTCAAGTGGGCTGGCGATCGATGCAGTAGCGAGACGCAAGCTCCAACATAAAAGCCAGTCAACCGAGCAGGAGGAAACGTTCAACTCGACAACATCTAGGGCACATCCGCTGCCCTGGCCGGATCCGGAGGAGGATACCCTGGTGCCTTGGCGGACGACGAAGATTCCCTTGGTGGAAGATTATCGGGCTGTCATGGCTGAACGTGCTGTTTTCCAGGCAGTGGCTAGTATGGGTTTACCTGCATTGACGATCCATTCTGTGGTGAAGTATTCTGGGCGTGCGTTTAGGGGGGCGAAGAATACTATGATTCGCACATGGCTGCCGATTGGGGTAAGGTCATCGTACCACGATGGGTGGTAGGTAGGCATGGTTATATGATGAGTTCTGACAGTTACTAAATAGCTCGGTCTTGCCGTTGTCCCATTCCTGCCTTACATATTCGATAAGCCTGTCGAACGCGGTGTGCAGTGGGCGTTCCACAATGCGTTCCGTGTCATCGAAGGTGGACAGACTGTAGCGCCCCTTGCTGAAGATAATAGCCAGACAACCTCCGTGATTTTTTCGAATCTGGAGCAACACCGTGAGCAGAAGAAGCAACAAAGGGCCATGCGAAAACGGGAGCAAGAGAAGAGTGAGTAAGTTAGGTAGGTCGAGATGAATTAGTGACTCTAGGAGTTCGGGTGGTGGGTTCCAGAAAAATCTCCTTTCATATATCCGATTTTATCTCCTGATTTCGATTTTCTCTCATGGCATGCAATGCACATGTACCTTGCATTTTCCTGGTGTTAATCCTGCTTCGTGTTCAACCCCTCTCCACATTTGATGAAAATATACGGACTCAAAAGGAAGTGGCTTCTATCATTTTTTTCATTTCCATCATTTGTTTCCCTGCGATTGTGACTCCACATCATTCAGCAGACTCAAAACCGGACCCAAGCGAAGCGATGGGTCCCCGATTATGAACCGGCTCCGGACAGAGAAACAGGATCAAGATATACCTCTCCCCTTTTTATAGCTAACCGATGTCGTTTTTCAGCTCGTGTGGACTGCTATGTATCAACACGATGTCCTGTGGTTCGTGCGATCAGCGGATGGAATGGTTCGTGCAATAGCTGAATATCGCTAGATATTATTTATTGAATTGCACTGTACATATCTGTATATAGTTATCATCAATATATTAATGATGAAATACTGAATACTCATTTTCCGTTACCCTAGCTCTGGAAGCCTGGTAGACCACAATATCAAATCCGCCTCAACCGAATACGCCCGCGTGGCTTAGTGGTAAAGCGTATCACTAGTAATGATAAGATCCTCGGTTCGATTCCGAGTGTGGGCAGGTTGACGATATTGTTTTGTTGATGCAATATTTTTTATCATAAAATTTTTGTTCTTCTGCATCCTTTTTGCTTTTTAGGATTGGAACCGGTTGGAGAGGATGGACAAATGATATTGTATGTATAACTTTAAATATGTTCAATTCACCCGCTCCATTATATAACAGGAACTTTTTTTTTTTTTTTGGAAAGACAAAGCGACAACGAATATCGGTACATATTTACATATCTATACCTTTGTAGTTTATATCTATCAATATATATGCAATCTTTTGTATGTGCATCAGCGCTATTCAAAACGGAATAAAGTAATTTTCAATGAACCTGGCAGAAGAATGCAAAGAAAGTTTATAGATGGACAAACGTGTTGTTAGGGTATCACTTCATAGATAGAAAAGAATGAGGAAAAATAGTATCCTGGTTCGATGTCGATGCATTCCAATGTATGTGAGGGGTGAGGAGGCGTTGAGTGTGTTAAGGACGCAAAATAATGGAGGCGACATCGAGGTTGAGGGTATCTAATTCGTTATATTCTTTTCGCAGTCGTTAGTCTAGTGGGTCGTTGTACTATACGTTATATCAAAAGGTCGTATCTATATAAGTTCCTCGGAGCGTCGATTCTGGCAACATCGGTTCGGCACAATCATTCGATTCTATATCGCACGTCCCTTCTCCTCTAATGAGTTCATCATGGTCATTCTGAGTTTGGTATTAATCACACCACCGAATCCGTAAGCGGGGACTATTCGTCCAATACGAGCCATGACGCTTGGTGCCCAATCCCTTTTGATCCGGGCCCATCTATCTGCTGCATTTAGCCCGCCGGGTGGTTGGCGATTGTAAAGATCCAGACCTAACAGATGAAACGGTGTGCTGAAAAACTGGACGGACGCCGGGATGGAGAATTGGGCCAGAGCAGATTTGGAGGATGGTGTGGAGGCGAGGATATCTGGGATGTGGGGCGAAAGAAGTGTGGGGAGGTTGAAGGATGCGAATATTGTCATACTGTCGCGGAGGCAGAAAAGAGCAAATGAGCGTTTAGGCATTGGCAAAGTCTGAGAAGATGTTTTGGTAGTGGATACAGAAGGAACGCTCTGAGAAGAATTTTGCTTCAGATTTTGCATTCCCGTCGACTTTGGTGGTGTGCTCGGCGCTGGAGCCGTGCCCTGCGCTCCAAATATACGCGCAAATCGAGCGTCTTTGTAAACGCATATGGACATATTGACAACAGCCGTACAAATGAATTTGGCAGGGCCCGCTGAGACATGGGCAAATTTGCGGTCATCCATTGTCGACGTAATGGTGTCGATGACATTAGCTGTTAAGTATGTGGATCCGTATAGGGTGTATATGAGGAGAAACGGGGTTGAAATAAGAAAACCATGAGGCCGTTTGACGATCGCGACCAGTGACGATTTAAGACTATGGAGGATGGGAAGACCCTTCGCGGCTTTCTCGATAATAGACCTATGAAGTTTCCATCCAGAGACGTTAGTTGGCTGCATTTTAGACTCTTGAGTAAAACAATCAAAATTGTACACAGTACTCCTAGTATGTGGTAATCGACTTACTTGTCAATAATGGTGATAAGCGGACATATCAATGCAGCAGACCCAGCTGCGCTGGCTGCATCTACGGCAAACCTCGACCCTAAACTCTGCGGGTTCCATTTTGATGTTGACTGGGATGCTCCAGGTATTGGCGCTCGAGCTGTGGGTGAAGAAACCGGTCCCGAGACCAACTGTGATGCCGACCCTTCTCGGCTCATTTTCGCAAATACAATATAGAGTGACACAATAGACAGAAATATATATCCAAAGAGTAACTTCCAGTATTTATACTAGAGATTGAGGAAAGTTATCTCGCCTCGCGAAAGGAAAGCGAATGAATCATAGTACTCAGTGCTCCGCACTCCAGAAGACAGAAGTGGGTGTGTCTACATATAAACACTCAAACAATTAATAAATATGAGAGGCAAACAATCACCAATGGCCATGACAAATATGAAGAATGTGGGAAGGCGAAAAGAATATGTAGCATTGCTCTAGAAGTGCTCGGTAGGCGACACAACTATCCCACTTGGCGCAGTTTTGTTCTGCGAGGAACAGATCACATGACATATTGCAACATGGAAGCATCACAAGCTCTTGGTAGAGTTGATATGCGGGATGGACAAGCACATATTTAAGAAGCCCGGTTCTTTGTCTTCAGGCACGGAGGTTCATTATCTGAAGGATACTTCCATTGCACTCACCAGTTGAGATGATTCTCAAACACACTACTACAATGATTTTACATTCGTGAGATCCCAGACGCCAGAATCTGCTGTCAGTATTACATTTCCTTCACCGAAATGAGCTTCCCCCGGACTGTCAGATTCCCATTTCTCGACTTCTCCACACTTTCCTCCAAGTATCTACATCCAATAACGAAGATGGCGAGAATGGTATTTGAGCTTTCCACCATCTATCTCATTTATGGAAGTAATCAACTGCTACCGCTCCTCTCCGCCCCTCCACAACCTCACAGCTACAGGCACATCAACACTCATACTCAGATCCAAGCATGGCAATGGGTATCTCTGATTGAACCCGGTCCAATTGTTCTGGAGAACGGAGTAGATAAACCAAGCCATTAGCTGGCAAGGACCGAGAAATCTCCCGGCTAAAAGAGATTTACTCCCCTACAGGGGACTATCACAAGAACGTTAGGCAGAAAGAATGCATGACACTTCAGGCATTAGTTGCTCGGATCTTCAAGTTTCTAGCGGGATGGAAGCCGGTGAAGAAGCTGGATGTCTCAAACATGAAATAATAAGCCGAATCCCACGAATTTCTCTATTTCATATTTTTTTACTCGGCCAAGTAAATAAAAGAAGATGGTAAGCTAAACCAGATTGATTGATATCAAACGCCGGCGTGGAAAGCAGCTACAGTTGGTGGCTACATAGCAAATATCCAACCATCTTATGAACATGGGATGGCATCGCGAGCAAATCATCTCGAAACCTCTGTTCAAGAAATAAGAGTGTGCCCTGAATGGGCTTCAGGGTGAGTAACTTTAATGGCGTTTTTTAGCCAGAGCTTGAATTTTACCAAGCGACGCTTGGGCTCTGCGTGTTGGATCGTCAGGTCAGGAACACAGAGACGGAGATTCTGAATCCATCTCCAGAGAAATAACATGAATCTTTTTTATTTTATATGAATTATATTTTTTTATTTCCTCATTTCCCACAGGTAACGCCGGATATCTCGTGTGTGCATATATACAATTGTTGGGGGGGAAACGTCATTGGTAAAATGATGAAGGCAAAACTCCCGAAAGGAGGGTTTGGGGTTGGGTAACCGAAGGACAGGAAATCTATGATGGCAATGTCGGCGCGTCCATGCAGCTCCTTTCATCCTAAATACAAGGTCTCTTTCATCCTTTAGATGGAGCGGGGTTGACCGCTTGGAAGTCGTCTAGTGATACAGTCACAGCGCCAGCTTGCACGAGCTATACCAATTGAATTGGCCATAATTAGTAAAACCGCAATGCAGGGACTTCGGCGGGGTCATGTGAAGTGTAAAGCGGGGATTGACAAAAAATAATTTTTAACATACCGCTCTTCTCAAATCATCAATTAGATCATCCACGTCCTCAATACCCACGCACAGCCGAATCAAATCTTCAGGCATATCTCTATCCCTCCTGGTTTTCGCGTCGATGCTAGCATGACTCATCCGACAGGGCAGGCTAATCAAGCTGTTAACGCAGCCAAAGCTGACGCTGATAGCCCATAGTTTTGCACTCTCCACAATCCTCTCACTGGTTGCTACATCCCCCGTTTCAAACGAGAGCACTGCACCGGGTCCTCGCGCCATGGAGCGATGTAGGTCGTATTGTGGGTGGGACTTGAGGCCAGGGTATCTGACGCGGAAGCCGTGGTTTTCGAGGAATTCGGCAATGCGCTGCGCGTTGGATTGTTGTTGTTCCATGCGGACTTTTAGTGTCTTGACGCCGCGCAGGAGCAGCCAGGAGTCGAAGGGGGACAGACCACAGCCAGAGCTGTTGATGGTGAAGTATAGCTTTTCGCCTAGGGACAAGTCATTGACGGCGACCACGCCGGCCATCAAGTCGTGGTGGCCAGATAGGTATTTGGTTCCGCTCTCGTAGACTATATCGGCACCTAGGTCGAGCGGGTTGAGCAGGAGCGGGGATAGCATGGTATTGTCGACCGCGACCAACGCATCGGGGTTCGCCTCATGCGTCAATGATGCGATTTGTGGGATGTCTACTATCTTTATTAACGGGTTTGTGGGAGTCTCTAGCAGAACCAGTCTAGTCATCGCTCCTAGGACTTCTGACACCTTCTCCGGCCGAGTAGTGTCGACGTGGTGAACAATTATGCCGCCGTGAGTGGCTAAATATTTAAGAAGGCGATTTGTGCCGCCATACAAATCATCACCAGTAACAACTTCATCACCCGGTTTAAGAAGGCGTGTTATCACATCCAAGGCAGCCATTCCAGAGGATACCACGAGGGCTCGCTGCGCGGACATAATTTTCGCCAGATGTCGCTCTAGGTGTGTTCGGGTGGGATTGCCCGATCGTGTGTAGTCGTACTCGCCGCCACCATTTCCGGAGGTTTGTTTGAAAGTTGCACTCTAAAAAGATATACGGAGGTAAAATGAGTCAATGTCTCGATGTATAGCGAACCCCAGCCGCAACAGGACTTTTCATCAAAATAACCAACTGCGTTGAATATCTTGTCTCGCCCTCTGCCTTACCTGGTAGATTGGCACGCTGCTCGCATTGAACTGGTCATTACCCTCTGTAAATACTAACTCCGTAGCTAGAGCATACCGTCGACCGCCGCGAGGACTGGATGGGGCGGGGGAGGGAGGTAGATTGTGGCCTTCGATATCGACACCAGACAGCGTCTTTCTCGGGAGGAGCTTCGGCTTTTCCAACGAGTTGTCCCGCGCCGAAGATGGATTATCAGAGGCGCCCATTGTTGGGGGTGGTTTCCGGGAGGGGATGGTGAGAGGCAATGAAGCTTCTAGTCTCTATTCAAACACCTGTTCAGTTGCAACGGTCAGATTTTATGTCTCTATTCATATGGGAGATAGCCAACGGTAGTCAGTGTGGAGGAAGAAAAACATCTAGTATTCAATGTCAGTGATTGAGGGACATCATGGAGCGAGGTGATGATAGTGGTTCCTGGGCGGTGAGTAATCACGTCATTTTTTAGCCGACTCTTTGTGTCTCCGCAAATCTCAAAACTATCTAACCGTGGAGTATGTTCAGGAAGAGCAGATACTGATTGAAGGATTGCTACAGTAAATTGCCTCCTCAAACAAAATAATACAATCTCAATGACATCGTTCATGTTGATTATGCCTGTCAGTGTGCTTTTCAGAAGTAATACAAAAAAACCCTTTTGTTAGAACGCCCTCTCATTTCTATATGATAGCCAATGATAATTCGAACAAGATCCCAAATCTTCCCATAATTGCCACCGTTAGGAAAGGATATCATACTGTACACACTTCCCGAAGAATGAATAAGAGTGGGATTTCATAATTAGAAAGAAATGCTGAAAAAACGGAGTATATATACGTGTATGGATGGTATAAAATAAGGTAATAGATGTGCGCCCTGACGGGGAAGCCCAATAAATCATTTATCTATTGGGATAAATTCCGGTTCAACAACCCCATCACCGCCTCCTTCAGAATCAGTAGTCCACTCTTTTTCAGAAGGTGGCTCACTGCTCGCGGCTTTCGTGAGTATGGATTTGCGGTTAATAGCACCATTACTACCGCTATGGTTGGCAGCCTTCACGCTACCTGCTCGTTTAAAAAAGTCTTCCGTTCGCAAACCACGCACTTCATCGGGATCCACAGTTTCCATCGTAGTGCCCGAATCCCGTTTCGATCGTATTAGCTCTCGGATAGGTACCATTGCGGCATCTCGGCAGGCTTCCTTGATATCACTGCCAGACATCCCCGCCATAGCTTTGACGAGGAAGTTCAGGTCAAAATTTTCCCGGTCTATCTTTGTATCCTTAAGGATAAGCCCTAATATCCGCAATCTCTGCGCGGCCGGTGGAAGGGTGACAGGGAATTTCTTCGGCATGCGTCTGAGAATCGCCTCGTCGATATCCTGGATTCGATTTGTCGCGCCAAGGATGAGAACCCTCTGTGGTTGCCCTGACGTGTTGGACGAGGTCAACCCGTCCCAGTGTGTCATGAACTCAGCCTTGACCATGCCGCTGGCCTCGTGTTCGCCGCTCCGCCGTGTCCCCAGTACTGCATCGATCTCATCGATGAAGACGATGCTCGGCTCTAATTTGCGCGCCAGAGAGAAGACGGCGTTGACCAGCTTGTTCGAATCGCCGTACCATTTTTCTGTCAAGGTTGAGATGTGAAGATTTATAAAACAAGCTCCACTCTCGTGCGCCAGCGCCTTTGCCAACATCGTCTTGCCACAGCCAGGTGGTCCGTATAGGAGCACCCCCGAGGGTGCACTGAGGAGTGATGATGTGGTTGAATATAGATGTGGCATGGTGAGCGGATATATGACCGACTCTTTCAATTCTTCAATGATATCCTCCAGTCCACCAATGTCACTAAAGGATACAGGGATATCTTCAGGCGCTACAACGTCCATCGCGATGGTCTGTTCATATTGCGAGAGAACGAGGTCCTCCTTCCTCTGCTTCCTTTTCCGTGACGAACTTTTTTTTGACTTGGACGATTCGTCGTCAGAATCATCAGGGCTGTCGAGTCTTCGCAAGATGGCCGCGGATTTCCGCTTTGCCTCCTCATGCTTTTGGCTATCGGGGTCGAATTCGACCCTGGAGAGGAGGAATCGGACGACGAAATAGGTGGAAAGGGACTGGAAGATTAATACATGTCAGCAAGGGGATTTTCGCAAGTAGGATAACTTGTCACTATTTTAAGGTTTCTTACAGTGCCAGCAATCATTACTAGCTCCTGTAGTAATTGTTGCCATTTGCGGCCACCGCCCGAGGCCATGGCGAGTTATACGTAGTGTGATTGACGGATGCCTCAAGCTCCTCGGGGGTACAGCGGAATCTAGGGAAGCGCAGTTTTGGATAAAAGAAGTGTGACCTAGGTTAGTAGAACGAAGTAGAAAGAAATTATCTTATTGTGTCATGTCGTAAACATTAACAAAAATAACATAAATAGCCGGATGGTGGATTTGAAGCCGGTTGTTCATGCATCAACTTGGCTGCTTGTTGGAGTAAGTTCGCTCAAAAAAGCGCCGAGCCGCGGATCACATGTTCTGCCACCAACGTCTGTGTTTATTTTGCACGCGGAGACATCCCTAGACACACAATCAAGCACGAAGGAGAGAGTATGAGAGCTACAACTATCGGGAAATACGTGAAATCGCCGAAACTGTTTTTCTGACTTGAACTATGCCAAAGCGAAAGGCTGCGTCGAAATTGTCCAGGTTACTGGACGATGACTTGGAGGACGACCTATTGATGAACGGCGGCGGAGAATATACTCAGGATGAAAGCCCGGAAACCGGCGCACCTCCCGCAAAAAAAGCGAAGGGAAGACCGAAAATCACTGAAGCTAAGGCTACGGCTGCCGCGAAACCCAATACGCGTAAAGCTCGCTCTACTGTTGTTGTGGGACCAAAAAGAGGTCGCCCTGCGAGAGGCTCGACTATCCGCAGACGCTCAAGGACCCCCGAAGACACCAAAGAGGCCCACGAGACCCCTGATGCTAGTTTTTCCAAAGAAAGCGACCATGGAAAATGTATAGGCGATGAGCCACATCCAGAGCCAAAGCAGCAATCGGACGATGAGCTTGATTCCCCAGGAACAACAGCACATGGTCGCACTCGGGAAGGTGACCGGACGAAAAGTGGACCTAAAAAGGTCAAAAGGCCAGGCAAGCGAGTGACTATAGATGATGGATTCGAGTATACCCCGATGGGGTCACGTCATCCGAAGTCAACCCAACCACTTGCGAAAGAGAATCCTGCAATGAAATCCATGACGCGTAGCATACAGCCTGGGGCTGAATCCAAGCGTGATGGGCGACAACAGCAGCAAGTGGAGGTGGAGGTGGAGAATGAAGAAGAAGATCAGGAGGAGGAGGAGGAAGAGGAAGATGAGGCAGGGGACGGGGAGGAGAATCAATACCCGGCTACCCGATCTATATCCCATTCTCCCATCAGAAGTTCCAACCATGTTCACTTACAACATAAGCCATCCCAATCAACCAACCAACGACGCAAACCTGGGGGAGGGGCATCAAATATCGAGAAAGGCGACAATGAGGCGACTTTAAGGAGGAAGCTAGGAGATATGACAAAGAAATACGAGAATATGGACATGAAATATCGAAATCTACGAGAGGTGGGGATTCTCGAAGCCAATTCCAACGTGGAGAAGCTGCGGAAACAATGCGAGTCGAACAATGCAGGTATGGACGTAGCTCCATTCCGCTTTGGACACAGAGAGACTGATTCCCAAGCGTAGCATCAAATGAATTAATCGCATCGCTAAAAAAGGAGCTTGCCATGAAGACGAGTCTAGCTAAAGAATCACACACTCTTCAGAAGCAGCTGCAGGACCGTGATGACGAAATTGCGGAGCTGGAGGCTAAAATCAAACAATTGAGTTCGGACTTGACTAATGCCCAAAACGAAATCAAAGGCCTCCAAACGAAGCTGGCCGCTTCCCGAACCGCAGCAACAAATGTGGAATACGTTACAAGTTCCAAGGGTCCTGGAAGCGCTGCCAAAACCAACAGCAGTGGTGCTTCGCGAACGATCGTGATGGGTAGTGCTGAAGCGGCTCACGTTGCGCAAATAGCTCAGCTGAAGGAAGACCTGTACAGCGACCTTACAGGCCTCATTATCCGTGATGCTAAGAAGCAAGAATCTGATCACTTATATGACTGCATACAGACGGGGATAAATGGGAGTAAGTTTATATTCCTCATTTTCTCAAAACAATGAAAAAGAGGAGAACAAGACGGAAAAAATATAGAAATAAAATAAGGCTAACCGATCAATTCCTATTCTACTAGCATTACACTTTAAACTCGCTGTCGCCCATGATTCGGAAAACAAGAACTTTGAAGCGGCAGAGTTCCACTATTTCCCCCTCCTGGACCCCAACCGCGATCGCGATTTGGTTGATATTCTCCCCGAGTATTTGTCTATAGATATTACCTTCCCCCGGCAGCATGCCTCAGTGTTCTATAGTCGGCTGGTGGATACGCTTACGAAGAAAGTGAGGCGAGCGGACGACTAGGTTTCTCGAATGAATTGCTGCATCTTATATTTTTAACTTTATTATTTTTTCAAGGTGATGCAGGCATTTACATATTTGATCTAAATCCTCATGGGTCTTTGACGTTGCTATGCAGCAAAAGACCTTAGTCCTTTTTGAATAAGATTCTGAGCAAGTCAATTTGTTGTTGTTTACGCGCACTGTATATCCATTGATATTTTTATAAAGTTATTTCGGTTTGGGCATTATTTACAAATAAAATATAAACACCGAGATTTGTAGGAGTTATAGAGAGCTCATTGACCTTTGCCCCTGAACGGGTGAACATGATTAGTAATACCTTAACAATGCTCATTTATGGAAAGGAGCTCCAAACAAACCTCTAAGCTCTATCTACAGCAATGCGACAACCTCCGACAATGAATCCATAGCAATCTGGAATGTATTTTTAACCCCTCTCCTTTTTTTTCCGGCACTCCTCAGGGTCTTCTGGGCCGTTTTCACTCTTTTCCCACATATGGTAGACAACCAACGGAGTCGGTTCTACTAAACGCCCTCCCCGGCTCTCCAAATATCTCCAGACAAGAACAATATTTTCGCCCACTATGGCTCGGCTAGGACGCGTTGGCTTTCTAGCCCTGGCAATTATCTTCCATGCAATATACACCTACTCAATATTCGACATCTACTTCGTCAGCCCCATCGTCAGTGGCATGCGCGAATTCGGCGTCCAACGAGCTTCCTCCGCAAAAGCCCCCGCAAAACGACTTTTTCTCTTCGTCGGAGACGGTCTACGTGCTGATAAGGCTTTCCAGTCCTTTCCGGACCCGTCGCCCGGAGGCGTGCTGGACCCCGATTATCCCAATCTGGAGCAAAAAAAAGGCACTGCGTCGTCTGTGAATAGCCCGCCTCGACCGCTTGCGCCGTTTATTCGCTCCCGCGTCCTTTACCATGGAACCTTTGGTGTGTCGCATACGCGGGTGCCCACGGAGTCCAGGCCGGGCCATGTCGCCCTCATTGCTGGCTTGTATGAGGATGTCTCGTCGGTGACGACGGGGTGGAAGCTTAATCCTGTCAATTTTGACAGCGTGTTCAATCGCAGTAGGCATACCTGGAGTTGGGGGAGTCCGGATATATTGCCTATGTTCAAGGATGGTGCGACGCCGGGGAAAATCGATGCGGAGTCGTATGGCGAGGAGGCAGAGTATTTTAGCAAGGACGGGTCGCAGTTGGATATTTGGGTGTTTGAGAAGGTGAAGGCAATGTTCGCCGCGGCAAAGGAAGATCCAGAGCTTGATACGCGATTGAGACAAGATAAGATTGTCTTCTTTTTGCATTTACTTGGTTTGGATACGGCTGGGCATTTTTATCGGCCATATTCGAAGGAGTATCTGCATAATATCAAGGTTGTCGACCAAGGAGTGAAAGAGATTACAGAATTGGCTGAGGAGTTTTACGGCGATAATGAGTCAGCCTTTGTTTTTACGGCTGATCATGGCATGAGTGATTGGGGGAGCCATGGTGATGGACACCCGGACAATACCCGTACTCCCTTGGTGGTTTGGGGTTCCGGAGTCGCTAAACCGAAAATTCAAAGAAGGGGAAAGGCTCCAGGCCATGAGGATGGATTCTCTTCCGACTGGGGCTTAGACAGCGTTCAGAGACATGATGTTGCCCAGGCCGACGTAGCTGCTCTCATGGCGTACTTGGTTGGATTGGATTTCCCCGTGAATTCGGTTGGGGAGCTCCCCCTTTCGTACCTTGATGCGTCACCCAAAGAAAAAGCCCTGGCTGCTCTCGCGAACACCCAGGGGGTTCTAGAGATGTACCGAGTTAAAGAGGAGAATAAAAGAGCTTCAGTTTTGCGTTACCAACCATATCAAGCTTTCGGAGATAATGAGCGTTCCATCGAGAACCGCATCTCCGAAATTCAACGGTTAATTTCGAGGAAGAAATACGACGAGGCGATTAGGAAATCTTCCGATCTGTTACATACCGCTCTGGACGGCCTGCGATATCTACAGACCTATGACTGGCTATTCCTCCGAACTATAGTTACTGCAGGCTATCTCGGATGGATTGCATATGCGCTGACAACCGTGATAGATCTCCACGTCCTGCATGAAACTTCCGTCCTAAGTCGTACGACATTCAGTACGATGTTCTTTTCTTCCATACTAGTCATATTGTATTCTATATTCTGGATTCAAAAGTCGTCGTGGAGATATTACGCATATGGCATTTTCCCCATCTTCTTCTGGGAGGAAGTTGTAGCAAAACGGCAGGCGCTAGCAGCCGGACGAAAGATTTTTCTCAGCCATGTTCAGTCACTGGGTGGCTACATAACTTTTTGGTTACAGACATTGATATATGTTGGGGTATTGGAGGCACTTGTGAGTAATATCAGTTCACCCCATGTTGTAATGACGACAAATCGGAAACGTGAATATAGCTTACCTATAGGATAGGTTCAATCATATTTTCATCGTGAAATTTACACTTTTTGTTTCATCCTCGCGGCGATATGGCCTCTATCCTACGGCATTAGTTTCCTGTCGCGCAATAAACTCGTCGTAGCTACGTGGAGTATCGGATGCGGTTTTATGAGCATTTTCACGCTTCTACCCGCTAACAAGGTGGAAGATGTAACAAACATGTAATTATCCATCCATTTCCCAGTCAAATAGCGGAGTGCAGATACTAACCCGTCGGACAGAACGATAGGGGCAACTCTCATGGTCCTTACTGGGCTCCTCTATCTCATATTCGAGGAATCGATAACGCCGATTTCTAAAACCCTATCAATTGCCGTCAGTAGGGGTTCCAGGCGAATTATGGGCATGCAGGTACGTTCGTCGCTATCTTCCTAGTTTTTCTAGAATCGTTATGCTAGACCAAACTAATGCGTCGGCGGGCATACATTAGATCGGCATGGTTCTGCTGGCTATAATAGTAACCAGATCTACCGCCGCATCACTACAGGCAAAAGAAGGTTTGCCGTTCGGAAATCAAGTTGTTGCATGGTCTGTTCTAGGTTAGCCTCATCATTTCCATCAAGCATAACTTCATATGAGATGTGCCGAGGGATTTTTCAGACTAACGTTTTGTAGTGGCATCTCTTACATTTCCATTCTTCCACCGGCTATATCCAAATAGCCACTACCTCCATCGTCTTGTAGTGATCTTCCTCACCTTCTCTCCAACGTTCATCATTCTCACCATTTCGTACGAGGGGCTCTTTTACTTCGTCTTTTGCATTACCCTTCTCAGTTGGGTTCAACTTGAACACCGCATATTCATCCACACCTCATCCCAGCCACCAACCGCCATCGTTCCATTAAATGATGTCACCCAAATCAAAACGAAACAAAGCCCTCTACAACCCAACAGCGAAAACCACATATCAAAACCCCGTTATCGCATCCTAACAACCAGAGATGCCCGTGTTGCGTTATTCTTCTTCTTCCTTCTCCAATCCGCCTTCTTCTCCACGGGCAACATCGCTTCAATCTCTTCCTTCTCCCTCGAAAGCGTTACCAGATTAGTCCCCATCTTCAACCCCTTCCTCCAAGGCGCGCTGCTAATCCTAAAAATCCTGATCCCATTTGCCATCATCAGTGCGAACCTGGGTATCCTCAACCGGCGCCTAGGTGTCGCTCCTTCCGCTCTATTCATGATCGTTATGTCCATCAGTGACATAATGACGCTTAATTTCTTCTACATGGTGCGCGACGAGGGGAGCTGGCTTGACATTGGCACGACAATTAGTCACTTCTGCATCGCGAGCGGGCTATGCACGTTCGTTGCTGGGCTAGAGTTCCTTAGTGAGACCCTCATTGCTGGTGTAAAGTTTGAGGATGATGGTGTTAGTAAGGATGCTATTGCAGCTGGTGGTGAAAGCGATCATAGTAAATCCGGCCCCGCCAAAACGGACGAGACGCAGAGGAAAACAATGACGGGGAAGGAAGGAAAAGCTCCTGCGGAGTTCAACGGCACAAAGATTCTATCGCCACTCATACGCTAGATGTGAAGCCCTTGGCCGAAGTGAAGAATAGACACACTAACGGCGCTGGCAAAGCTTTCATTGATGCATATGGGAAGACAATTATACAGCTATCTTTAAAAAACTCAGTAAATTACTATAAATCAGTCAATATTACTTCTAAAGAGAGAGAAAAACATAATTTAAAAAGAATATAAAATACTAAAAAATAGTATATATTTAAGATTCAGCAGCGTAGAAATAATAACAATAATAACAACAATAACAACAACAATAATAATACAATAATAAATTCTATAAAGAAGTAGTGGTATTGAAAGTTCAACTGCACAGGCAACATTTTGATGTGTGCTTGCCGGCCCATGCTGCCACGCACACTGACCCCAACAGCCACGGAGGACCGTAGCGTTGACACTCTGCGCTAACTCGATAACATTGATCTTGGATTCCAGCAAACAACTCCCACTTCAATGAGTTGCCTCCACCCTACGGTTTCAATCAGCAACAAAAATGGCACCGCCAGCGAAGAGACAAAAGCCGCATGCCTCGCATGACCCATTACGACCTAACAGAAGCCATGTCAAGATTCTTTAGGAACTTGGACACAATTCTAAAAGATGGTGTTTCGGAAGATCAAGTACCTATCTATGGTGTTGTGATATCTTCAATTCGTTGCAACTGCCGTTTCACATATTCCAAGCCCCACCCTCACGCCATCATACCTGCCTTCAAAATTTACACTTCAACAGGTGACGGAAAAGCTGGGCATTGATTTCAATGCATACAAGCAAGAATATATGTGGGCTTTGACAGAGAGTCAGTTGAAGCAGAGTGGTCTGTCTAGCTGGGCTGGTGAGTCAAGACTCAATCAGTGAAAAGATCTAAAACTTTGTATTGACTATATTCTAGCAACTGCCATAGAGAAGATTCTCGACTCTCCTGCATTATCAAGGCTTCGACGTGAGGCATCCATCTGTACACTGTTTGATATACTACTTGCAGATTGACTGAATCAACTGGATGATTTAGACGCCGACAACAAATTGTGTGTTGGCTATGAGGTGCCTATGACTGCAACAGTGAAGCAGGAGCATTGTGGTAGCACAATCTCTGGCAGAGCAGATTGATTGCTAGGGTACATGAAGGATACAACTAGATTGGAACAAATGCTGATAGTACTTAAAGCTAAATCTACTGTCCAAGTAGATAATATAGCTCAGGTATTGGCTTATTTATTTGCTGTTCAAGACACTCAAGTGAAAGCAAAAAAGGCTAGAACAGCTGTCTTTGGTATTCTTACCGATTTCATAGACTTTCGATTTATTGTTCTTTGTGAGACAGGAAAGGTGATGCATTCTGAGGCATTGTCATGGATCATACGCCGTGATCAGGTGGTGGCATTTGTTGACAGTATACTGATTGACGCAATTAGGTCATCCCCCGATACCACGCCACAGAAAATTGCGAACTCGGCTATAAAACGTTTCGACGATCATCTAAAGATGACATATGATATTCCCGGCGAGGAACCTGCTGCTGGTGGAAGTGAAGATGATGCGACATTTGATGTTATTGAAGTTGAGGGTGTCTCGGTTCAGATATCTCACCGAGCCAACCGCGGAGATTCAAGTTTGAAATCTATCGATTGCTAAGATGGCTGGTGTGGGTTAGCATCTATCTCTGTGATATATCATGTATACTTGTATTGTTTATGTTGGTGGTTCTCAGTGGACTATGGTTCGAAGCATTTGAGGAGGATTCGTGCATTGCAATACAAAAGCTCATGAGTTTTGCTTTCTTTGTATCTTTGTATTTTAGCAGTTGTGGTCAGTTTACTTTTCTTCCAACTCAGGACTATCAGCTTCACCAGCTACTCTAAATCATTGTGAATGGTTTAGCATTCCTCTTAGTGTGGATTCTCTGTGAGGCTTTAAAACACAGATCGGTTGATAAGCAAGTGTGAAGCAGAAGCGCCCTGTTTGCCACCACTCTCAGTGTCTGGCAAGAAGAAAACCAGCCGAAGTGCGGAGGCCAATCAAGCATTCGGTTCCTTGGCGGCATGTGCTCTGGTGGGCCGGCTCGTATCGAGCGTGGAGGACATGGACCTGGCCATTGTCGGGTGTCTAGAGGTTTGGATCTAGTTCTGCATACGGGGACATCAGGGAGCTGCTGTGGGAGTCAGGAGGGGTTTGATTCTCTTCGCCGTTTTCAAAGCCTCATTCCCCCGCAAGTGGGAAGCATAAACCTGTTCAAGGTTCAATTCCTGTGGCGAGTCAAAACTGGACCAACCAACCAGCCCTAATCCGGACTGAAATCCCCCGCCGACAAAAATAGCACAAGGGGACGAAGCTCAGGAGCGCCTGTTGACTTGAATTCTGGTGTTGGACACGGGGGGGCCGCGATCCTGTATGTAGAATCAATCAGTCAATGCATAGATGCAGAAGAGCGGGATTGGAAAGGGGGAGTTTCGACAACAATTCGGTTCGATTCCATCCGGAGTGCTTGGGATGAAGAATGCCAGGATTGAAATTATGGTTAAAAGCACTCCCTGTCCCTGTCCATGCGCCGCAACTAAACCTTCGCGCGCCGGTCTTATTCATAGCAGGAATGGCGCAGAGGGAGGACAAAGAGACCACAATAATTACAAAAATCGAAAATTAGTTAAAAAACACGGCAGAAAGACTCTCTACGCTCTGCCAGACTCTCCATTTCGCTCGTGGCTGTACCTGTAACGATGGACGGAGTCGATTTATATTATAGTTATAGTTATCGCTACTCTCAGGTAACGTATCGCTTGCCGCCTTCCTCCGGCTCCCGCCCTCAGGCCTCAGGCCTCAATCTTCATCTTCCTTCTCATCTTCTTTTCTCTCGTCTCCCTCGACCGGCACGTCCTCCTCCTCTCTCGTCCCTCTCCTATTGACGGAACGCTGCTCTTATCCATTGTCCCCCACAATGAGTAGCATCGCTTCGGATCATAGGCCAGACCACGCCATGACTGGCGCTGAAGATATCGCCACTACCTCCGCCAAAGATGCCCCTTCACTACCTAACACCGCCAGTGCTCCCAAACCATCGGTGCCCTCCATGCAAACTCCAGGCCATCCTAGCTTTAGACGGTGCGTGATATTTCCCCCTTGGTTTCTTCGATCAACCCGGAGCCGTTGGAGGGGGCGCTGCGAATGTGGTAAAAGAGAAAGCGAAGAAAATAGAGGCCAAGTTTCATTTCAAACAAGGAATTGGCTGACTAGCAAATGGGATAATACAGGCAACGGGCGTCGCGTGCTTGTGAGGTATGATTTTTATTTATTTATTTCTTCCATCTCCCGATTCTCGTTCATGCACGGAGTTAAAATACTGTTCTGTTCTCGATCAAACGCTGGACGTTGATGCAGCCTCGGCACCTCGGCCTTACGCGAGGCCTTATATCCTCTTGAGGTTGGAGGTATCTTTGGCCTCGAGCTCTCGACAAAGAGTCCACACGATCGATCGATCGATCGCAATGAGAAACTTGTGTCTTTATTCTTGTCTTTTGTGTTTACATTTTTACTGACGGTGATGGCCGTGTCTACGGTCGCGGCGTGATTGCAGACTTGCCATGCTCGAAAGGTTGGTTAGCTGACCCCGAGTTTCTCACGATATTAGCCACCTCCATCCACGATCTCCATCCGACTAATGTGCGGGGGAAAGAGAGGTTGGCGATCGGCCGGCGGATTCTGAACTGTTGTTGCACACGGTTGTTTGGCCGATCGCTCTCGTTGTCCATTTGTCTGACCTACTTTCTCTATTACATACAGGTTCGGTGCGACGCAGCAAGTCTAGGTGTGCCTTGCACCAATTGCGTAGCTTTCTCTATCGAATGTAAAATCCCAACGCCAAAGCGGAAGAAGCATCAGGGAAAATTATTCAAAGATGGGATCAGGTACGTTACTTCTGTGAGGAATGGATACATATCGTTGGAGTGGTGAATTGAATGAAACCGATGTTAATCTGCTGTGTAGCGATGAGCGACCAGATACTGGGAGCGGAGTCAGTGTCGACAGCACGCAAGGCGCCAAAACAGTAGAAGGAATGCCCGAGACTAGCTTAACCGAGGCTCAGGCTGCCCAGCAAGCTTCCCACAACGCCTCGTATGCCCAATTCATGAAACCGAAATTCGCTCGCGCCCCCATAAAGGAAGCTGGGAGGGTAGCATACCTTGGAGAATCGTCGAACCTTTCACTACTTGTCCATGACCGTCACGGTACTACTGATGTTGTACATTATCCGCTACCGGACGGGATAAGAGGCTCGCGCGCACGACTGACAGAGTTAGATAATTTGGAAATCGACATCCTGCATCAGAGGGGCGCATTCCTACTCCCACCCCGGGCTCTATGTGACGAGCTCGTAGACGCGTACTTCAGATGGGTTGCGCCTGTTGTGCCCATCATTAATCGCAGCCGTTTCATGCGCCGTTATCGAGATCCCAAGAACCCGCCCTCGCTTCTGCTTCTGCAAGCTATTCTTCTCGCTGGGTCGAGAGTCTGTATAAATCCCCAGTTGATGGATGCGAATGGATCGACTACGCCCGCAGCTATGACTTTTTATAAACGAGCAAAGGCCCTTTATGATGCTAATTACGAAGACGACCGCGTTACCATCGTGCAAGCGTTGGTTCTAATGGGCTGGTACTGGGAAGGTCCGGAAGGCATGCGTGACCCTTCGTTCAGCTGAGCCGTTTTTGAAGATATCCTTGCTGACCATATTGTGTTATTTAGATGTCACTAAAAATGTCTTCTATTGGAGTAGAGTTGCGACTGTTGTTGCCCAGGGATCTGGAATGCACCGAAGGTTCGTCATCAATTAACAGTGGCAATTCGCTCTGATTGATCTCTTTTCCCTACTAACGTATTTCTTTTACGAAAATAGCGTGGAATCGTCCCAGCTAAGCAGACCAGACAAGCGGCTATGGAAACGGATATGGTGGACACTCTTCACACGGGATCGATCCGTTGCCGTCGCGCTTGGGCGTCCCGTAAACATCAACACTGACGACTCCGACGTGGAGATGCTTACAGAGGATGATTTCATCGAGGATGAGGTCGACAGCGTCGCTGAATACCCGCCCGATCCTATCCACGTTCAGTTCTTCCTCCAGTATGTGAAGCTCTGCGAGATTATGGGCCTCGTATTGTCTCAGCAGTACTCTGTCGCTTCGAAGTCGCGGCGTACAAATGCCATTGATCTAACTCATAGTGATATGGCGCTGGCCGATTGGCTACAAAATTGCCCGAAGGAAGTTTACTGGGAGAGGCCTAGGCATCATTTCTGGTCCGCCTTGCTGCATGCAAATTACTAGTGAGTTTTCATCCAAAGTGAATTATTCTTTGAGGCGGGAATATTTGGCGTGATATAGAGATACCTAACATCTCGTTTGTAGTACAACATTATGTTTACTACATCGTGCGCATATGCCCCCGGCCACATCTATATCTGGAAACTATGGATCGGACGGGATGACATACCCGTCTCGCACTATTGCTTTCCAAGCCGCCGCTATGATTACCTCCATTGTCGAGAATCTGCAAACACATGGAGAACTTAAGTTTACCCCAGCATTCATGTAAGTTTGACGGTTACTTGCGTTATCCTATGTGAGTCACCTCGCATGCGTTTCATATCTAACCCGTTTTCTTTTTCCAAAACAGTGTATATAGCTTATTCTCCGCCCTTATCATGCATGTATACCAGATGCGCTCATCCGTCCCCAGCGTTGTCTCCCTAAGCCAAGAGCGAATCAACATCTGCATGCAAGCCCTTAAAGATGTCTCGAAAGTCTGGCTTGTTGCGAAGATGGTACACACGCTCTTCGAGTCCATCCTGGGTAACAAAGCCCTCGAAGAACGCCTCCAGAAAGCCGCCGGTAAGCGACACCAGCGCGTCCGACGCGACCACCCGGCCCCCACAATACCACCCTCGTCAACCACAGCAGCACGACGCCCTATAGAAGCCCCCAAACGCAAATTCGACGACATGGAAATTAGCCTCCCCAACGGACCACCGGCTCCACAGGTTTCCTACGAGCGTTCCCGGCCGCAGACACCCGCCGTAACACCCTCTCGTGAAATGCCCCCGACTCCCGCTGGCTCGGCAATGGCCGCCCCGCCATCCCAACATCCTCCGCACACCTCTTCAACCGCCCAACACCAACAGTCGCAGCAGCAGCAGCAGCAGCAGCAGCAGCAACAACAACAACAACAACAACAACGGGGCATAAACCATGATGCCTTCCTCGGCACCACCGGTAGCTCCGACGGCAGCACCCGTCCCGACTCACCGTCTCAGTTCAACCCCCCTTTCAACATCCCAGCTACCCCCCCCGACCTTTTCCTCGTCACACGCAACTCCCCTAACATCTCGCAATCGCTCTGGGAAAACTTCCAGCCAACCCAACTCTTCCCCGACGGCACGAATATGTCATTCGCGGGCTTTTCACCCCGCAGCGGCGCGGCTATCGACCCACAGCTGCAGCAGACACCCATGATGGGTAGTATGGGTACTCCCGCACTCAGCCCCGGCCAACAGCACTCACAACAACACCAGCAGCTACCCACACGAGGGCTACGCGATAGCCCCACCATGGGCATGCATCATATGCACGGCATGGGCCAGCCGCTGCAGCAGCGGCAGCAGCAGCAGCAACATCCTGGCGGGGGCGGGTGGCCTTCCATGCAAGGGCTGGATGGGCATATGGCGCCTACGACGATGGAGTCGTCGAGTCAGGATGACAATTGGAGTACGTCGTCGCGAGGGCAGATGCCAATTCCGCCGACGTTGAATGTGGAGGATTGGTATGTTCTTCTTCGTTTACTCTTCCCTCCTTCTTCGTTCTACCTGTTATTCTCTACGGCTTTTGCAGTCTGGGCTATGTTTTGCTGACGTATTTCTTTTTCTTTTTCTCGATGTAGGTTCCAGTTCTTCGGGATTAATGCGGGTGTGGGTGAGTTGGGGGAGGCGTTGTGAATGAGACGACGGTGTAATCGGCAGATGCTGCTTAACGGATGAATGGATGTTTGTGGGCGTGAGTGGCTGTGTGCATATGGTATCAATATCACTTATCATATATCGATATCAATTTATGTGTTATGAAATTGACAGGGTAAACATTGTACTTTGCAAATATTTTATATATTAATCTTGTACTATATCTACTTGTTTATATATATATAATGTGACTGCCATAGATCATTTCCCTTTTATTTATTCGACAAACAGAGTTTTATTGAACTTTTATGCTTGCTGCCCATCAGTTGAACTACATAGCTCCCAACTAAGCATTTTATCCTGAAGAAATTTTTTCAAAAAATAAAAAAAGGTGCTCGGGATGGAAAGCTTCTTGAGACTCGCTGACTAATACATTGTCCAGCAACGCCTCCACTGGCGCCGCGGTGTCCAAACATCTCAACCAACTACTGAAGGATAGCAACCGTTACACCAAGTCACGCATTATCCTGAACCCCTTGGAACTCCT
Organism: Histoplasma capsulatum G186AR; assembly: GCF_000150115.1. Taxonomy (NCBI): domain Eukaryota; kingdom Fungi; phylum Ascomycota; class Eurotiomycetes; order Onygenales; family Ajellomycetaceae; genus Histoplasma; species Histoplasma capsulatum. The sequence goes on along the minus strand of NW_025544811.1, from coordinate 298,147 downwards.
GGAAGGGTATCCTGTTTTTGGTGCGGATTGTCCTATCACTCCACGTTCGGTGTTGATTCCACCTACGCCAACGGACAGGCAAACTACCGCAATTCCCGCTTGGCAACTGTCCAATCCTGACATTGAGAATAGATGGGAGACAGGGCTGCGTTGGGTCAGTTGGAAACTGCAGCTTGAGGCTTGCGACCTGGGGCTTGAGTCTGCGTTCTGTGCGCATTCTTTCATTTTTCTGACGTATCGATCTGAAGTCCTCTGAAAGGGCAGCAGTGCCTAGCTAGCAAATGGTCCGGATATCCGGGTGAGATTTGCACGCCTCCAACCATTCCCTGCCCTTGGATAACGGGAGCTCTTCATTTACGCACGGAGCTATCGCCTATATCGATCCCAATAATATAACTCTCAGCCTTGAGCACACTTCTCGATCGATCAATCAATCAACAGATGTCCTGTCGGCGCTGTTTGGCTATCGGTGATACCCCGCTGAGTTTGCACCCTGAGACGCCAGCCATTGATTCGTTTGCGGTCTTCGACCTCTTGAAATGTCCTCGAAGGTAGGCAGAATTCAACCGACGTGAAGAAATAGAAGGAAAGCCTATTTTATTTGGTTTTCTTTATTTTATTTCATTTTTAATCGCGGGTGGCAAGGGAATTCCGACAAAATCATATAAATTGGAAGGAACCAGAGCAAGAAGAACATTAGGAGAGCAATAGGATAAGGAATGACCAGCAACACCAACAAGTCCGATGTCTTCAATTCCTCAACCGCGAGCGCGAACTCCTCCTCCGGTGTCCGTCCGCGTAATCGACGCCTGATCTCCCTCGCCGACGACGACGATGATGACATCCTCGGAACAACGGCAAATGATCATGTCCTATCTTCGAATTCTCTGCTAACGCCCTCCGCGCCTCGTTCTCGTGCCTGTACCCCATCTCCCACCCCAAGCAGACATCCCTCCCGTCCACCGACAGCCTCATCGACTACGCAGCGACTATCGAACGGCGCGAGGCTGGAAAATGGATCGACGGATATTCGGCAAACTAAACCAGCGAGTCCGTTTGTAACGGATTTTTTGGAATCGTCGTGGGTTTCTTTACAAGGACTGGCCTCAAGTGTGCTGGGAAACGAGGATATATTCGGAAAAGCGGATCGGTCTACATCAGTGCCAGGTGGGCACCAGCGGCGACGACGGAAATCTCCAGGTGCAAGCTTCGTACGGGATTCTGGAAGTGGACATTCATCATGGGGGCCGGCAAGCTTCCTGAGCAAGCAGTTGGGTTCCTCAGGTTCGAATGCGAGAGAAGCCCGCCAGTCGACGGTGGAGACGCTGAAAAGACAAGCCCTCCTCGAGGCCAATGGAGATGTGACACCGGATAGTCAGGGGAATTACAAACGAAGAGATTCTGGCGATGCTCCGCGGGGATATTCAACTCCGCCGGCGGAACAGGACGATTCGGATGCTTTGGTGTATGTGCATCATGTACAGCCAAATGACAGTATAACTGGTGTGTCAATCAAGTATGGCTGTCAGCCAGCAGTGATGAGGAAATCGAATGGCTTCTGGCCCAGCGACAGTATACAGGCGAGGAAGACAGTACTTATTCCCGTTGAAGCTTGTACTTTAAAAGGCCGTCGATTGCCCGCGAAGGAGGATGATGTTAACCTTTTTGAGGATTTGAATACTAGTACAGAGGACCCGTATAGAGATATTACCTCACTAGCCACAGATTCCGAGGCGTCCTCCGCCTTTGGATACGAAGACTTAAGCTTACGAGACGAATACCCCGGATCAGCTACTTCGTCAATTTCAAGCAAGACACAGAAACAAGAGCCGTTGTGGAAGCATGAATGTTGGGTGCAAATTGATGGATTCCCGGATGCTGTCGAAATCGGCCGCGTGACGCGGAAAACTTTAGGATTTTTCCCTCGAGCAAGGCGAAAATCGCTAGCCCCGCTATCAACGCCCTATTCCGACCTCGATGATATCCCGCCCCCCCTTTACCAAAAGCAAACGCAAAATACCAGGACTGCAAACGCCTCCTCTTCCTCTATCAATTCGTCCCCATTCGATTCTCACCTCTCACCATCATCCCACACCTTCGACCCTTCTAAACCAAGCTTAAGATCCCTCTCCAACCCAAACATCCATCGATATCGCAGCAGCTTCACCCTCTTAGGCCACGGTGGCGTAGGAACCCTGGGTCCCAACGTAAAAGTCCCCGGTCCCGCCGAAGATAAGCTCAACCAATTCGTAAAAACACATCTACCTCAACTCGCGCTCTCTCCGCCGCAGTCATCTCTTCAAATCCCGCCATCATCAAACAGCTACGGCCGGCGTACATCTGTAGAATCTACGTCCACCGTCGTCTCGAATACGTCGTCTACGGGTCTTGAGAACGTTGGCGGCGCCATTGAAGGCTGGATGCGCAAGATGGCCCGCAATGCCAAGGCTGGTGTTACGGAGTTTCAGCAGCAGGACGGTCGTTTGGGCATCGGCGGTATGGGCGACCTGATCGAGTTGGCCGATACGCCGGATGGGAAAGGAACCTCTAGTCATGTTGAACCTGGTGTCGATACATCTTCGTCAACTAGGGACGGGACAGGAAGTGACCTTAATTTTAGTCCTCTTTTATCGTCTAGGTCCGGGTCTGAATCTGAATCTACTATCGGGCTCTTCACATCCAGAGATGGTAGTAACAGCAGTGTAAGAGGTAGGAGGAAGAAAGGCGACTGATGCGCAAACCGGGCGCGGAGTGTGTTTTGATTTCATATGACGGCGGTGTGTGGGGGTTGTGTAAAGTTTACCTGTTTTCTTATTCATCCCTGCTTGTTCTCCTCATGGTCATACATTTCGTTTTTCAATCTTATTTTGCAAGGTTAGGCAAACTGATCGCCCTAGGTTCTAAGAAAAATATTCCCCATGTATTTTTCCCCTTCCAAGTCCCTGCTATTCCTCTTCCAAGAATCTTTTAGCGGTCCCTTGTCTTTTGAATGCATGATACAGAATGTCCCACCTTTTTATCCGCCATCCTCCTCAATTTATTTTGTTTGGTTATGGTTCAACATATTTGTAATCTTCCCCTTCGCTTCCCTTTCCGTGTTCATGGTCATTCATTTTCCTTTCTGTTATTCTGCTGCGAACACCATTTTGTCCTATCAACTCTATTTGTTTTTGTTCACCATTCATCATGTCCGCCCTCGTTTCCTTTCCCACTTTTTCCCAGTTTATATCTTACTTTTTGTTCATACCCTTATCTACAGTGTTTGAAACCATTGTCACTGTGTATGGCTCATATGTACAGGACATGTATACGATCTATGTCCGTACGTGCTTAATAAAGGTAGTATCATCGTTTGCTAAACGATGATGTATTACAGGCAATTGCATTTATCTTTTTTTCGATGCAATCTTGTTATTCCGAGAGAGACATGGCATATACTCTTTGGCGACAGGTTCAATTCATTCGGGAATCGCCGAATGCCCTGGGATGAAATGCAATTGGTATTCCCACGCGACTCTTCTAGCTTTGACGTTTTACAATTTACCCTTTGACTGGCATTGGCTGGGATCCTGAGTCTTGGTTGAATTCGGGTTTGTTGAATAACCTCCAGAACTCGATAAGTTCTCTCCAAGGACCAAAATATCACACCGACGGTGCACCTCGCCATTGCGAATTAAATATTCACCTCTACAAAGATGGAAAAGAAAAGAAAAGGCAGAGTTATAGGCAATAGCCATATCCAGGAAATTATAAATTACATTTCATACCCAGAGCGACTGGCCGAGAAGACCATTATCTCAGGGAGCAATCCATGGAGTCGCAGGTGGGATCAAAAATCGACGTATCCTCCTTTCTATCCAAATTACATTCCGCCGCTTGAGTCTTCAAGGCTTACATGCTATACTCCTCATCACTGCCCATCAACTCCTTCCCTGCAGCCCAATGAAGCGCCCACCCAGCGAACCCCGGCTGGACCTTCATGGATTCGAACAGCTCACCAAAAGGTACAGCCCCTTCTCCAGTCAGGAGCCAGATCTGCCCACGCTGCTGCCCAGTAATGATAAGGTACCAATCCATGCCGCACCCCTCTGTCCCCAGATCGAGACAGCCGCGGCCAAAAATATCTGCCTCACCATCCTGACCAATAGCGGATGACGGGAAACCCTCTGGAGGCTCTGGAGAGTCCTCCCATAGCCATTTTTTTGTTAGCGGAAATGGCAAAGCGAGGCGGGCCATGTCCGGGTCATCCCTATTGCAACAATTACTGAGTGTGTTGAGGCCGTATTCTGGAGGGCCGTCACGGCATCCGCTGGCCACCTCGGCTACGAAGGTCCGATATGGCTCCGGAAGAATTATGCCGTATCTGGACTCGAAGGCATGGATTGCAGGCCATCCCAGGGGTGGATCTACACATCTGGAAGCAAAAGCGGAGCGCAATGCTTCAATGTCGGCTTTTATGGCTTCCTTGTTAGGGGAGAAGGTGGAATTAGAATCAGAATTGGAGGGACCCGCTTCCATTGGATCTGCGTAAGGCATTGCAGCTGTAAATTAAGAGGGCTTAATAACTTCAATAGCAAAGTAAGTTGGGTTACGGCGTTCGAGATAAAATGAGCATAAGAATACTCGTCGGTGGAATTATCAGGGTGGAGAGATATTGGGTTCATGATTTGAACCGGGCTTCGCAGAAAATGGGCAGCTCTAGGCACCAAGGCGAATAGCTCGTATTTTGACGTCAATTTTGTGAGAGCTTGCTTTTCCTTGGAGCATACAAGTTATTAGGAGATTTTAGCGTGGGCTTCTCCAGAGCCAAGTTCCCAGCAAAATTTATGCGGTCCCTTTTTGAGGCCTTGATTACTGGAGAACACATTGTACAGAGCACAATAATGTAACTTCTGAAGAGTTTTTTTCTTTTTTTTTTCTTCTTTTTTCTTAATCGCCATATCTGAAAATATGATGCCGCTCTAATGCCACTCATCGAACAACGAGAAAGGTCTAGTGTAGAAAAGCACCCTTTTCATTGTGATACAGAGGCAATACCTCGTGGACAAAATCAACAACATTGTTCAAATCCAAAAATTTAAAAAAACAACAAAAATAAAATCCTTCCGGCGCAGTTCTAACATTGATCGTACGCTCATTGTTTCCTTGATGCACTCTGCCGCTTATCCTCTTCCACTGGAGGCATAAACGCCTTTTTCCGCGCAAGGCTCTCCTCTGGCCATTCCTGCTCGAGGCCATAAAATGCTTCAAACACCGGTACACTATCCGGAAAGGTAAGCCAGGGAACTTTGGTGTTGGTATAGATATGGACGTCCGGCGAGACCAAAGAGGCCTGGTCGAGCGTGCCTGCGCGGACTAATCGTACAACCGGGCCGAGGCCTCCGTAGGTGCTCCAGACGGCGACATGGCATTTTTTGCATCTGGAGATCTTCTGGCCGGCACCGCTCTGGGATGGAGCGTTGACAACTTCAAGTTCGGGATCGTTCTTTTCCTCTTGTAGGAGGGTTACGCGGTCAGCTTCGATAAGGATGTTTATGGCGAAGGCCGAGCCGGTTTCTCGTTGGCACCCTAGTGGTTTTTTGTTTAGTTTGGGGGGTTGATAAATAAATGGTGGCGGTGGTGATAAGGGGTTCTGTGTTAGGTTCTTGATTGTGATACTTTGGCTAAATACATACAGGTGCAGTGGCAGCAGTGGACAAATAGGGGCGCAGTTTGTATTTGATATCGTACTGCTTTGCAGTCGCATCCCCCTTCTAGGGGATATTGAGCTTCTTGAGAAATCATGTTTTTTTACACTGGTTCTTTCAAGATAATTGGAGGTATTGGAGCAACATGACCAAGTTAGCAAAGGCTGTGTCATGTCAGACGGGGGATTTTCATCAGTTTGACCCCGCAGTTTTCTCTCAGCGAGCTCAGACCATCTATTGGCTCGGTTGCAGCAGCATAACACTAAACTACTTTAGTTACAAGTCATTTACTCAGAGCAATCCTTGCCAGAGGGTCAGATGTATACATATACATATTCATTAGGCTTAGGGCTTGACCAAGTGGCAGTTAGAGCTTGGGGAAGTATATATATGATTACATAATTCCCCCAAATTCCCCCACATTCTCCACTAGGAACTGCTCCAATAGCTCAGCGGTTAGAGCGTGCGATTGCAGATCGCAATGTCCCTTGTTCGAATCAGGGTTGGAGCTGAACCTGAATTTTTCTTTTCTTATTTGGTTGCACTCATTTTTATTTCTTTCATCTTTATTCTTTTGCATGTTCGACCATTCATTTTCCTTCTTTTTCTCTTTCTTTCCTTCCTTTTTTTCTCCCGTTCCTCGCTGTGCTTCTGGTCGGTGTGTCGTTGCATCCATTTCCTGAACCATGTACTGTACCAGCCCTCCAAAAACCCCAACATCAAAACCTTCATATTCTAATCACATCACAAACCTTTCTCTGTCGATTTACAATTAGACGTAGCTGCTTGCCCTCCCATGAGCTGTCATCAGTAGTCGAACCAGGCCGTTGCGCGGGTTCTTGCTTGGCTGCAAAAACGCCTTTGCGAAGATTTGGGACGAAAAGTTCGTACGAGGGATAGTCTGTATATTCAGCAAAAGATAAAATAACAGTAGATATGCATGTCAGATTTCCATTTCGTATAGCCTTATGTGTGGACGAGTGAATAAATGAAAATGGAAAGTCGGCATTCGTTTGGAAACGTACAGCCATCCACGAATTTATTGACCTGTTCGACTGTCATACCAGCGCCCTTGGTGGAGAGCAGGGTGCGCTCTTGCTCCTGGCGCCAATCGTAGACTAAATGGGTGTCCTCTGCATCACTGCTCGGAGGCTTGGGTTATTATCAGAGGGACGGAGAACTGCGGCGGATCCATGTGGACATTATACATACAGATGTATGAACGCATCTAGACGACTATCCGTTTTCAGGGTTTCAACCGATTTAGTATAAGAAATAAATGAGGGCCCGTGAGAGCGAGTGGGGGGGAAATAACCATCACTCACTCGGTAAATGCATCATACGCCCTCAAAGCGTCGTTAATCATTTTCACATCTTCGAACTTCACATATCCTAACCTTCCCTTATACCCCACCGGGTCCCTCACACACAATTGAACTGCATCTTCCCAAACCCTGCGTAATTCCGCTTCCGGTAGAGCTCGAAACCCCACACACCAGCCTTCGAAAATCACCACCTTCACCCGTTCTTGGCCGGCCGACACGTCATTGACAACCTCCCATTCGCTTTCGGGCAGACGGTCGCCCTGGCCACTATATGCTGATTTATCGTATGCAGGTATTTTGGTGGGTAGACCCTGGCGGAGGGAATCGAAGATCTGGCAGCCAAGCGGAATGTCGTGGGTGGATGGTTGTCCGCGGTGTTGGAGAAGTGGGTTTGAGGGGTGCAACGCCGCCAGGCGTTGTTGGTCAGTATGGCTAAGATAGATATCGTCCAGGGAGAAAGCTATCGTAGGGAGATTGCAAGGCGGAGAGGACAGAGTTGAGCGGAGGATGGAGACCTATATACATGCAAAGGATTTTTCGCGAGTGTCAGTGACCATGCAGTTGCTGCGATGTTAGGGAAACATCGACGCTGGTTTGTGTAGGCAATTTACGCGCACACCCCATCCCCTCCTCTGAAACATCTTCTTGTAGTAGCCTATCCATGCAATTAAATCAAGAAATTACCATAGCAACTACTAGTACCTTACCAGCACTGTCTTCCCCGCACCCTGGACACCATTGAGTCCAACAAAAAAAGGCGGAGGACTCAAGTCTGCTGAATATTTCTGCTCGTGTATACCTAATTGCTCCAGGAGAAAATGAATGCAGAGCTGAGACTTGTCGTCAAGTATATCAACCATTGTTGCGCCCGTTTCTGATGCATACGAAGGTATTGATTCCAAAGCTTTGGTCAATAAAATCCGGGGAGATTTAGAGTTTTCAGTTCGCATTCCTACGTATGTTAGTATAAACCTTAATTGAACCTAGACCCCGCTAGCACGTGAGAGTGGCTGTGACATCATCATCGGTGTAAATTCGTCAAGGCAAATGGCTACGTATGCAATTATTGATTAACATGTATCGTGCATGTGCATGCATTTCGGTGGGGTTCGAAATTGCACATCGACGGATGTGTACTTGCTAGTACTCTACTCGGTACAGCTCCACGCATTGGATTGTCTTGTAATTTCAGGCCCGTTTGCGAGACACACTTCGTTAGTTGGGCTCGATGTTAAACTTTGAAAATTGTCATATTCACATGCATCGAGGGAACGAGCTTGGCACATGACAAGGAGTTACAGCCAATCAGAAACTAGGAATTGGAATGCGATGACTTATTAGTCATCTGGACAGCCTCAAATATTTTACACATACGATATTTTACAACAAACCCATGGGGAATTCGACTGAATTGCAATGTACGATACACGATTGATACGGCCACCCTTTGATACCGGACCAATTGTTGTTGCGTTCCGTGTGAGAAGCTTACCCGGTCTCACCCCGGCCGAGGTTCATCAGAGCATATTTCATCTTCAGCTTCCGTATCCTCCACTTCTCCTCCTCTTTTCTCGCCTCTTCTTATTTTCATCAACGCCCTGGCTAATGACCATTTTATTTCTTTTCAGCCTCTCCATCTAACCCCATTTCCTTTGCAGGCGTCTCGACTTACCACCCACACCCACTTCCTCTCCATAGTTAGCCTCTTATATATCACTATGTCGGAACTTCGATTCGATAATCAGACGGTTGTTATCACCGGTGCTGGCGGCGGCGTAGGGAAAGCATATGCCCTTTTTTTTAGTAAACGGGGTGCCAATGTTGTCGTAAATGATTTGGGTGTATCCCATCGGGGTGAGGGCGCTTCGTCCAGGGTCTGTCAAATATCCATAACTAGTTCTATATTTAAAAAGTCGTCTAATAATTTGTTGCAGGCCGCCGATGTCGTTGTGGGGGAGATCAAAGCTGCCGGCGGCAAGGCCGTAGCTAACTATGATAGCGTCGAGTTTGGTGATAGAATCATCGACACTGCCATCAAAGCCTTCGGCCGTGTTGATATCTTGATTAACAACGCTGGTATCCTACGAGATGTTAGTTTTAAGAATATGAAAGATATCGACTGGGATTTAATCAACATGGTCCACGTCTATGGTTCTTACAAGGTACGGCTTGGTTTAGGAATCTGTTCTCTTTTCTTTTCGTTCCTCATCCATCTTTCTCTTTTGTTAAAGCATAAACTCTGAAAACTGTCAAATAGTGCACAAGAGCTGCATGGCCATACTTCCGGAAACAAAAGTTCGGACGGGTTATCAACACTGCCTCATCTGCTGGTTTATTTGGAAACTTCGGGCAAACTAACTACTCTGGTTGGTAATCCTTTACATCGCGCTTTCTATTTGATAAACTGCATACCAACAATTTAATGTAGCTGCAAAACTGGCCATGGTTGGCTTTACCGAGACCTTGGCGAAGGAGGGTGCGAAATATAACATTTTGTCAAACGTTATTGCACCAATTGGTATGTGGGACCCCTTGTTTCACATGTTAATCTGCACAATCCCAGCTAAAGAATTACAGCTGCCAGTCGTATGACTGAAACCGTTATGCCTCCAGATGTCCTGGAGCACCTTAAGCCTGATTGGATTGTTCCTCTGGTCGCCGTTCTTGTCCACTCGTCTAATACCTCAGAATCTGGAGGCATCTTTGAAGCTGGCGCCGGCCACGTGGCTAAGTTGCGATGGGAGCGTGCAAAGGGTGCTCTGTTGAAGACGGACGACACTCTCACACCGCAGGCTATCCTTGCTAAGTGGAATGATGTTACGGATTTTTCAAAGCCTAGCTACCCTACTGGAGCTGCGAACTTCTTAGAACTCTTGGAGAAAGCACAGGATGTACCCAGCGCCCCCGCGGGTGAGAGCTTCGATTTTACTGGCAAGGTTGCCCTCATTACCGGCGCTGGAGCTGGTTTGGGTAGAGCCTATGCCCTTCTCTTTGCGAGGCTTGGAGCGTCTGTGGTTGTCAATGACCTTATCAACCCAGATCCCGTTGTTCAGGAGATCAAAAAGCTTGGAGGCAAAGCTGTTGCCTCCAAGGCATCAGTTGAGGACGGCGATGCAGTTGTTAAGCCTGCGATTGACGCATTTGGCCGGATTGATATCCTGGTTAACAATGCTGGTATTCTCCGCGACAAAGCTTTCACCAACATGGATGACGACATGTGGAACACCATCATGAATGTCCACCTTAGAGGCACTTACAAGGTCACCAAGGCTGCATGGCCTTATTTCTTGAAACAGAAATATGGCCGCATCGTTAACACCTCTAGCACCAGCGGTATCTACGGGAACTTTGGACAAGCCAACTATGCTGCTGCTGTAAGTTAATTTCTCCTCCACCATGGCTGACTAGCTAGCGGAATGGCCATCACTGATTGCAATAGAAACTTGGCATTCTAGGATTCTCTCGTGCCTTGGCTCTTGAGGGAGCCAAGTACAACATCTATGTCAATACCATTGCCCCAAATGCTGGTACAGCACTGACCCGGACCATCCTGCCGGAAGACCTTGTTCAAGCGTTCAAACCGGAATACGTTGCTCCAATGGTAGCCCTACTCTGCTCTGACAAGCTGCCCGAGCCGACCAAGGGCTTGTACGAATGTGGAAGTGGTTGGTTTTCCAAAACCAGATGGCAACGGAGCGGCGGACATGGGTTCCCCGTCGATGTGCAGCTCACTCCTGAGGCTGTCCTCTCCCAGTGGAAGAAGATCATCACATTCGACGAGCGTGCCGATCATCCTGAAGACAGCCAAGCAGGCCTGAAGAGCATTATGGCGAATATGAGCAATGTTAGTGGTGGAAAGAAAGAGGAATCTAAGGGCGACAAGCAGATTTTGGAAGCCATCAAGACCGCGAAGAGCACGAAGGCCAAGGGAACTCCCTTCGACTACACCGACAAGGATGTCATCCTTTACAACATCTCTCTCGGTGCCAAACGCACTGATCTGCAGTTCGTCTACGAAAACAGCTCAGACTTCCAGGCCCTCCCCACCTTTGGTGTGGTCCCCTGGTTCACCACGGCCACACCATGGGATGTCGCTGATATCGTCTCCAATTACTCCCCTATGATGCTCCTCCATGGCGAGCAGTATCTCGAAATCCGCAAGTTCCCTATCCCCACTGCGGCCAAGACCATCAACGTCCCCACCCTCATTGACGTGATTGACAAGGGCAACGCCGCTATCGTCGTCACAGGCTTCACCACTAAAGACGCACGATCCGGCGAAGACCTTTTCTACAATGAGTCGACTATGTTCATCCGCGGGAGCGGCGGCTTCGGTGGATCCCCAAAGCCCACCGCCCGTCGCGCGAAGGCTGCCACGGCTGCCTACAAGCCGCCGCAGCGCAAACCTGACGCCGTTATGGAGGAGAAGACCTCTGAAGACCAAGCCGCCCTGTACCGTCTAAACGGTGACTACAACCCACTCCACATCGACCCAGATTTCTCTAAGGTTGGTGGTTTCAAGGATCCCATCCTGCACGGCCTCTGCTCGTTCGGCGTTTCTGGCAAGCACGTGTACAAGACCTTCGGTGCCTTCAAGAGCATCAAGGTCCGATTTTCAGGTGTTGTGATCCCGGGTCAGACGTTGAGGACCGAGATGTGGAAGGATAATGGCACAGTTGTGTTCCAGACTACTGTTGTGGAGACTGGAAAGCCTGCAATTGCTGGAGCTGGTGTTGAGCTTCTCTCGACTGGCTCGAAGCTGTGAATGTGGGTGTATGTTAAAGGAAAGCGACAATGGGTATTAATGAAATAGAAAGTCTCATATTCCTCCCTTTGTCTATTATCTAAGTCTTGCGGTTTTCTTCTCTTACATTATACGAGACTGCGATACTCCTATTTTATTTTTCTATTTTGTGTATATAGGCATATCCCTCTTGTTTTTGTTCTCTTATTGTTTGGTCTTTCCTGTATTGTGATATTATACTGTCTCTCTCTTTCTCTCTCTCTCTCTCTATATATACAAATACAAATATATATGATCTATTTCTGGCCTCAAATCCGACAATACCATGCTCGCTCTTTTAAATTTATTCATCTACGGAGGGCGCTATCAAAAGAATTGCGCCGCTCAGATTCAATTTATACAACTAAGAAGCGCCACAACGTTTTAATGAGTAATTACATTTAGCTTCAAATGACCCCACATTCTATTTATATGAGAATGCCACGTATTCTGAATTGATTCCTCTTTTTTCTCAAATATCTCATCTCTAATATTTCATCTGCTGATTCATATGGCACCCAATACTGATATTGCCACAAGAGCTCTTGTGGTGGCTCTTAAATCACCCTATTTTGGCAAGTCAAATGCTGAAATCACAGAAATCACCCAGATCTCAAAGAGTCAAATCAACCATATATATAAACATGCAATTGAACGCGGATTTGATCCTGAACTGCCTCATATTATACTTTGCAATGAATGGCTTCAAGATGCCCCCAAATCTGGCTGACCAACTCAGAGAAATAATAGTATTAAGGACACTATTCTTGCAAAGGTTCGATGTGATCAATATGGACAAGAAAAGACATGTACTGATCTTGCCAATGAATTCAGTAATGAAGAAATTGAGATATCTTCTATGACTATATGAAGGATTCTTCACAAAGCAGGCCTGCAAAAAACAAAGCCTACACAGAAGCCAGAACTCACCAAGAAGATGTGACTAGATCAACTTCAATTCTGTCTGGAGTATAAAGATTGAACCTTGAAGGATTGGAAGAATGTTATCTGATCAGATGAAACCTCTGTTATTCTTCTTCATCAACAAGGTGGATATAGAATATGGCGTGCATCTCATGAGGCCTATTCTCAAAGCTGTATATGTGAATGATGGAAGAGATCATCTGAATTCATGTTCTGGACCTGCTTCTTGTATGATAAGAAGGGCCCATTTCATTGTTGGGCCAGAGAAACCTTGCAGGAGTGTGCTCAATCCCTTGAGTATATTGAGGCTTTAAATGCTGAAATGGAACCTATAAAGAGGCAAGAATGGGAGCTGTCAAATGACATTCAAAGATTACAGATTGATCATCAGCAACCAGGTCAAAAACCAATATGGAAGTTCAAACAGACCACAGACAAGCTATCTCATGGCAAAGGTGGTGGAATTGATTGGTATCACTATCAAGTTCAAATTCTCTTACCAAAGCTATTTCCCTTTGCAAAAGAGTGTCAAATCGATCGTCCAAATACTATTGTGCAAGAGGATAAAGCCCCTTCACACAATCACTATATCCAATGTTATATGTACAATATTCATGGGATTCAACAGCTGCTTTGGTGTGGGAATTCACCTGATCTCAATGCAATTGAGGCAGCTTGGCCCTGGATGAAGCACAGAACAACAAGAAAAGAAGCTCCTAAGAACCATACAGAAGCTGTTAGAGTATGGGAGCAGGCATGGAAGGATCTGCCACAAGAGAAGATACAGACATGGATTGAGCGGATTCCTGTACATATTGAAAAGATTATAGAGTTAGAAGGTGGCAATGAGTATAGAGAAGGAAGACAGCACAGGCAGGTGGAGGAATAGGATACTCATCTGGTTGGCAGATTGGCACGCAGGTTGGCAGGCAGATTGGCACACAGGTTGGCAGGCAGATTGGCACGCAGGTTGGCAGACAGATTGGCAGGCAGATTCCATGTTGAATAGCAGCGGAGACAAGGAATAATCAAGAGCTGAGTATTCAGTATAAAATACAGTGTGAATTTCTGCCAAGATTTGTGGCGCTGTCTAGTTGTCTTTTTGCCGGCGCAATTCTTTTGATAGCGCCCTCCGTATGTTGTTTTAGATCTTTGTTGGCTTTTGCCGAGAAGTCGATCTCTCACGTTAGATAAAACCATAAAAATAGGTCAGTAGAGTTATACCAGTGGTTATTATTTATAAACTCAGCCCTCTTGGACCTTTTGCTGTCATATTTACCCATGCCGGGAGTTCATGCAACACTCATCTATTATGTAGCGTGTTATTTTCGGCCTTGCGGTCGGCTGCTTAATGATCCATGCTGGCCCTGTCCTCGCCTTCCGCCGCGGCCCACCACGCCACAAGGACAACTACATCAGAACCTCACCTAACCACGGCAACGATTAACTACTATATGGTACGACCTAACAGACGCAGCCATACTATATACTATTCAACAGTCTCAAACCACTTCGACTGCACATCTACTTCTACACTATATTTACATATCCTTTAGAAACCTCAACTCCGCGATTCCGAGCTAGACGACAAAGCCACCACTGTGAAAGCGACACTTTGCAACGAGAAAATCAAGAGAAACTCCTTAGAATAACGAAGAACCAGCTCCCCTTTCTCCTCCTCCTTTGGAATCATGTAGCTATCCACAACCATGGTGCTTTTTCTCGCCCTCCCAAGTTTCTATTCCAGAACCTCTCCTCAGCGCAAGAGCACCACATCGAGCACCGCATCTAGCACCGCATCCTCCACAAATGAACACCCTGTCTCGGCAAGTACCCTTTCCTCCATCTCGAAATCCCCTTCTTCATCAGCGACGCCCGACAAAGCACCAAAGCCACCTCCTGCCGCTGCTGCCGGCTCATCGACAATCACCGAAGCCCTTCGCGGAAACCCATTTGGCATAGTTTCACGAACAAAAGCGCCTAGCAATGTCGCAGCCGGCGAAACGATCGAAGAGGAGAAAGAGCGTGATCGCCGCGAACTGAACGATGCGCTGGCTATGTTGGCACAACTGTTTCCCGATGTGAAGATTGAGGTCTTTCGCGAATTGTTAGTTAGATTCGATGGGAAGAGCAGGTTACATGTTTGTGTAGAGCAGCTGTTGAGATATAGGGCTGAATGGGTCAAAGGAAGATGGAATGTCCCTGAGCTGGATGCTAAGGCTAGTGGTGGTGGTGGTGTTGATGGAGCTCCTGGTCGAGGTGCCATGGCAGTAGACGGGAATGGGGATGCGCACGGAAGAAGGAGGAGATGGATACCCCATGAAGAGCTGTTTCAGAGCGAGGAGTACAAGGCTGCGGTCAAATCGGCCCTGTCTCTGGAATTCCGTGTTTTAAGCAGAAGTGCCATCGATGCGGTGCTGGCGGAGGTTAATTTCTCGTACGCCCGTGCCCGCCCGACGCTGCAGGAGCTATCCCGCAAGAGCTGGCGAGTGACGTTTGGGAATATATTTCCTTTCAAGAGGAAGAAGGAGAGGGATGATCACCCGCTCTTGTCTTGGGAGAGATTGCCTGATGGGGAACTTATGCCCCGACTAAAAGAAACTGGTTGCTCGGAACTTAATCGGGAGCTGCATGATACATATCTGGCCCCATTACTGGCTCGGAGAAAGGAGGAGCAGGAAGCTACTGGGCTGAAGCTCGCAGAAGAGCTTAATAAATTCGAGGCAGAAGCTGCAGAAGCCCTTTACGAATGCGATTGCTGTTTGTCAGACGTTACTTTTGAGCAGATATCTACTTGCTCAGTCAACTCGCATATTATCTGTTTCCATTGCATCCAGCGCACCATCCATGAGTCCCTCTTTGGACAAGGCTGGAGCAGGTCCATTGACCATGAAAAGTCAACGCTACGATGCCTAGCACCTATGTCAGAGGGCATTTGCGAGGGTACTCTGGACCCGGCGATTGTGAAACGAGCGATTCTCGCTGAAAAGACCGGAGCGGAAACATACCAAAAGTTCGAAGATCGCCTGGTTTCGGAATGCCTTCTGAAATCTCAGCTAAAACTGATCCGCTGCCCATCGTGTGGGTATGCGGAAGTAGACCCCGTTTACCATCCATCAGCAAAGGGGCTCACTTGGCGCTTCCGGCGGGGAAGCCTCCTTCCAACAATAGCTACGATAATTTTTGTTCTCGATTTGATACCCCTTCTCATCATTCCAGTTTTATATTTTCTCCTATTCAACCCGTCAATGATATCCACCATCCTATCTTCCTCGCTGCGGAACATTTGTCTTAAGACCCGCCACCAACGGTTTACTTGCTCAAACCCTGCCTGCAGCTCTGATAGCTGTATTACGTGCCACAAGCCATGGCAAGATCCCCACCGCTGCCATGAGCCTCTGCTCCAATCTCTCCGAACAACCGTCGAAGCTGCCCGAACAGCCGCTATCAAACGAACTTGTCCAAGGTGCGGCCTCTCTTTCGTCAAATCGTCTGGCTGCAATAAACTCACCTGTGTATGTGGGTACTCTATGTGTTATATATGCCGCAAAGCTCTAGGTCCACCACTTAGAGTAGCTGGCGCCAACAATATCCTAGTCGTTCGCCCACCACGACAGCCAGCACAACCTCAGAATCGGCGACCCTGTCATGACATACTTCAAATCAATGGGGAAAATGCTCCCTTTGACGACTATGACCTAGATGGGAACTTAATAATGAACATGCCAGCCGACGAGAATGGCCACGATGACGACTAATATAATAACCACAACAATAACAATAACGAAACTAATCCGGCGGAAGACGAAGAGCCAGAGGGCTACAAACATTTCTGCGAGCATTTCCGTGCCAACCCCGGCTCCCGCTGCACCGAATGCACCAAATGTGACCTTTACCTCACCGAGGATGAGGAAGCTGTCGCACGACTTGCGGGCGAAAGGGCAGAGCGCCAGTGGCGCATTAGGCAGGGTCTACTCAATTCCTCATCATTGTCGTCCCAAGGGGTCACTCTACCCAGCGATGCCCTTGCAAAGCTTTACGATATGTCTAGTGGTAGTCGTAGTAGGGGTGGTGTGCCCCAGTACCCCGGGTATAGAAGCCCTGTCGCCGGGCCGCTGGACTGGAATTGGCAGCTCGACGCAAGTGATTGGAGGAGGCAATGGAAGTTTTGGATGCGGGATATATGGCGGAATGGGAGGTGGAAGGGCGAGGGACAGTATATGATTGATATGTTATTGGAAAAGATAGTTGTTGTTGATTTTTAGGGAAGATTTTGCTTTTGTTCTCTTTGTCCTATTTCCTCTTCTCCTATTCCCCTCCCCCCTTCCTCTACTCCTTTTCTAATGATGTTTTATACTGTGATATACGTTTGATTCGCCTTCTGTTTTCTTCCTCTCTTTTTTCCCCCTCAGTGGTGCTTTGTTCGCTTGTCTCCCGCTATCTAGCCAGGTATGTTGGGATTATATGACGTGAAAAGAAATATGGAACTGGACGCAATTGATTTCCACGAGTTCCTTTCACCTCTATAACTATTTAAATTTATACGACTGCTTTTTACTTCAATTTCCTGTTCCGTGCAATACCATTCAATCTCCACGTCATGATGGTCATGTGACGTAAATTCCCGTGTACGTAATCGACGCAAGTTGTTAGACAACAGCAATAACTACTGCAACAAAGCTCTTCGCCAGCATCAATCAATGTTTGTTGACTATCTGCAGAAGTAGTAGTATATTCGACATTATCGGCGGCGGAGCAATTTTGAGGTGTTACGGTATAATACGATTCGACTGAAGAAGACAGGGAATACTCCTACTTCCCGGAACATATTAAGCTCGAAGCTCCCGGTTTGCTCCAAATTACCTGGAATTGCTGAACGAAGAGTAGGAAGAGGTCCAGTGGCATGCGATAGGGCATTTCCAGGCTTTGGCGGAGTGTGTCTGAATATACGGGATGGCGATCACGGCCAACGGGAGTGGCAGCGGCGGCGGCGGCGGAGGAGGCGGAGGGGCGGGAAGTTCCAGCACGGACAGTCCGTTCGTCATCGAGCACGACGATGATTCAGTATTGGATAATGATTACCTAGAGGGTGGAAGTAAGTCTTTTTTTTCATATATTGTGTTTATCTTCTTTACCTCCCGGCAGTCCATTTTTGCTACATTCTTGACAGAACAGTGGAGATGAATGATATCCAAATATCCTTCCACAAAATCCCCCATCCCATATAACCTGGAAACGAGGCGCTTGCCCGCGAAGGAAAAACACCCTCAGCTAACCAAACCCCTCCCCCGTCACAGCCATCGAAGCCGACAATCCGGCTCACAGCAACGAACCCACCACCGACCGCACACCTCTAACAGGAAACATCGCATCCTCCTCCTCATCACGCCCCAACATCACCGGCTCCTTCCTTACATCCTCCATCCCCGGCGAGGATCGGCGCGCTCCACAAAACACCATCGACGAGACTGTCTGGGCCACCTTATCACGCGACCTGCTGGCCGTCTGGGAGAAAATGCGACAGGTGTTGTGGCCCAAGTATCTGCTAGGTGGCATGTTGGCGCGCGGGGGAGGGATTGGGGCAGCGGAGCGTGGGGAGGCCAGCGGATTTGGCAATGGCGTCGGTGGAGGGATCAGGGGATTGGTGGGGAGGTGGCCGGATGCGGATGTCGTTCTCCAGGGGGGGATGAGTGAGGGATTGAGGGATTGGGATCTTTGGTGCGTTTGTTGTTGTGCAGCGGCGGTGGTTATAGGGTTGCGTGTGGATTTGCTTACTGACGTTTATGTGGGGTTATTATAGGGGACCGTTGATTTTCTGTTTGTTGCTTAGCATGTTTCTATCCATGCGAGCGCAGGGAGATCAGGTCAGTTTGGTCTTCTCGGGCGTCTTTTGCATAGTATGGATTGGAGAGGCGGTTGTGACGATGCAGATTAAGTTGCTAGGCGGGAATATGTAAGTTTCCCCCCACCATTTCCTTGCGATAAATATCATCCCTGATAAATACCTACTAACATCTGGTGAAATAGATCGTTTTTCCAATCCGTCTGTATAATCGGCTACACTCTTTTCCCGCTCGTGATCGCTGCTCTCCTCAGCGCCTTAGGTCTCCCCATCGTAGCACGGGTCCCCGTCTACCTTGTTCTGATCGCCTGGTCACTGGCTGCGGGGGTGAGCATCCTTGGTGGGTCCGGTGTGGTGAAGAATCGGGTGTTAATCGCGGTTTATCCACTATTTGTATTTTATATTGGAATTGGGTGTTTGTGCTTTATTAGCTGATCTTATTTTTTTATCCTCTTTTTTTTTCTCCCCCGGGTATTGTGGTGATTGAGGGAGGGAATCAAGGTGGTGTGTGATCTGGTAGGGGACGTGTTGAGATGTGAGCTGCTACAGGATAGCAGATGGGATTGTGGACGGTGATGATGTCTCTTATTTTGTTATATATGCTATGGCTGCGGGGATCTCATTTTTCCCAATGTATACTGGATCATAATGCTGTTTTCCCAGTTGTGGGGAGTACTTCTCAATTCTGTTGTTTCTGACCAACCTTTTTCTTCTTTTCGAATGTGAGCCTGTTTATCCGCCAATGTCTCTTCTGATATTTTCTGTGAGATCGCTAGGAGGCTGTATTATATACATAGATGCCCTGAGATCCTGCGTTTGAAGTCATATTTGTTGGGTACCTCCGTTTCATTGTTGGAATGCGTCATCTTCTCTGACATTCTATATTTTTATTGATGTATATAAAAGAAATCAAGGAGCATAAAGGATCCTGTCACAGAGCAATCGCCGAAACAACATCCATCAAAGCCAGCAAAATTGCAATACAGTTTCCAAACGAAAGTCCCAAGGAACCATTCGGACAAACATACTGCGTACAATGACCTTGTCAGACCCTCTGACTGATAGCAGAATTGATAGCAAAAGGATAAAGCTTTAGTTCAGTTCTTTCTCTTGACAGAAGAAAGTGGTGGCGGTCTGGATTTCTATTTGTTTTGTTTTTACTAAGGCATCTTCCTGACATCTTGCAATAATCGGCTCATTTGTAACATTTGCCGGATCTCCCCCTGCTGCTGATGTTGTGTTGATGGGCGCTATCCTTGCGCTGGGCTCTGGCCAAAATTTCAATCTGCGAACCTTAAATTCTCGCGGCCAGCACAAACAACCACTACGACTACAACAACGACAACCACTACGCGGTTCCTACAGTTTGAGGGCAAGCAGCACGGTCTCGGAATCATAATCTGCTTCTGCCATCTCATCAGCTATACGGGGTACTTGTGCGGAGCTCCATCTGAGCAACATCCAGTGTGACCTCGTTGGGCAGCCGATCCCCGTCCGCACTAATCTGCTGGGCCCCACGTACCGAGTCAACACCACCAAAACTGTGCCACATCCCCAGACTTCCCGACTCTGATCAACAACGACCAACCCACCGTCGTGAGCACGCAGAGGATAACTACCCGTATCGATACAACCTACCTACCCGAACTCGCTGGGTCGACGAAGGAGAAAGACACAGATCCGATATGGCTTCAGAGAAACACCAGCAGAATGGTGTTCTAATCGGTGAGGATACCAGTAGTACTCCACCTGCAGCCACCGATCCGGAGCCTCGCTCACCCGCTTTGGATATCGTAGAGCCGACGGACAAGGATTCTCATAGCCCATTACTCCCAGGCACGCAAGGTACGCAGGAGCGGGGACCCATATCTCCACTAGAAACTCGGGATAAAAGAGATCTTGTCTCCCTCTCTGACTCTAAAAATTCTGAAGCTTCCAATACGGTTGACGTCGGCACCCTGCCTGGCCCACGACTTACCCCTCAACAAGGTACGCGAGACAATACATCTTCTCCAAATATTGCACGGGAGCGAAACGGGGGAGATGGACAAAAGGCCCGGCCCCAAGAGATGTCGCATCAACAGGCGGAGGAAAAAGCTACAGACAAAAATCACGTTGAAAAATCATTTTCTGACACAGATGAAGGTCCCACTCTCCTGAAGAAAGACAACGGAGCTCACACGGATAATGATGCGGCTGAGCTCTCAGAAGGTACGAAAACCCAGGAGCCAGAGGAAGTCAAGATAAATTATCCAGCCTCTGACGAACAAAAAGATGGTGCCGGTGAACGACCTGTCCGTCAGAAACTCAAGGAAACCTCCATTGCCGGTGTGCCTCGCCCGAATTCCCCAGAGGACCACGCTATGGCGTCACAGGGAACCCCTGTGGCCAGAGCAGATAGTGTGAGTGATACAAGTAGCGTGGAAGGGCGGGGGAGACTCCGGAGGAAACGATCATTGGGAGATATGAATGAGGATGAAGAGCATGACGAGGCGGCGGGCGGAAAAAACACAGACGAGACTGGCCATCGACGGAAGCGGTCAAGGGATTCTAAAACGGACGATGAGAGCAGCGACAACCAAGGGCGCTCTAAGAGTAAGTCGACGACAGAGGATAAACATGGCATGACAGATGATATGGATGCTAAGGATGTCACTAATAAAGGTGGAATACGTACCCCAACGGAAGAGCTCAAGAGCACGGAGAGTGATACTGCCAATCGCATTCTCAGCCCCAAGAAGAAGCGTAGCAGAGATCAATTCGACAAGGACCATCTGAAGCCAGATAGTATGGGCGAAAAGGCTGAGGAAGGGACAGAAAATGCCAAATTTAGAGAGCCCTTTGATAAATCCAAGGCCATGTCAGCCAATCGCAGAGTAGAAGGCGAGCCGGAGAAGAAGCGACACCGTGACGATTCCCAAGATAGGAGCTCTCAGGTAGACTCCGATCTAGTTTCTAAAAAGGTTTGTAAATATCACTTCAACTCTGGTATTGATTTTTAACTCCAGCCCCTTTTGAATATTTGGTTATTGTATATTTACAAAGCACATCTCCGCCTGTAGGCCTCCTCGCTGAATCCGTTTTCCAACACTTTGAGCGTGTCCGCTTTCGCTTCTATGGCATCGAAAACCCCCCAACTAACATCAAAGGACAAAATGGAAAAGAAGGAACAACCCATGACCTCCGCATCTGCTTTCGCCTCATCAAAATTAGCATCTTTTGCCAGTTCAGAGAAGTCACCGTTTAGCAGCCTTGGGGCTGCAAATTCCTCAGCACTGAAATCTGCACCTCCCGCTGAAACCACGCGAGGCAAGGAACACCCATCAACCTCCTCTTCGGCTTTTGCAGCGTCGCCCTTTGCAGCCGCCGCTGCGTCATCCCCGTTCGGTGCTCTGAGCGGTGGTAAATCCGGGTTTGGTCGGAGTGGGTTTGCCACTGGCTTTGCTGCCGCTGCACCAAAGCTGGGTGGGGGATTAGCCGCTTTTTCAACTCCTACAGGTAGCTCTTCGGTTTTGGGAAATTCCTCAAAGTCGAAAACTTTGGGGGCTGCTGGCTCTGCGCATGAGGATGGTAATAAAGTAGAAAAAGGGAAAGGTGAGGACGACGATAAATCTACCTTTGAAGGTTTGGAGGAGGAGAAGGGGGATGAGAGATTCCATGAACAGCAGAGTATGTTGGATCCATTCCGGCCCCGTTGTTTTCCTGCTGACAGTTCACCCTTTACAACCTAAAAATTGATCACCCCGTGTACTTTACTAACTGCTCCATTCTAGCTGAAACGGGTGAAGAGGGCGAAAATACAATTTTTTCATGCCGCGGCAAGCTATACCATTTCAACGGGAAGGAATGGAAGGAGCGCGGCGTTGGTGTTTTCAAAGTCAACATCAGGGAACCGGTTAATGATGGTAACAATACGGATGGATCTGAGGAAGAGCCGCAGCCCGGTGACAACAAAACAGATGAAGAACATGAAAAGGAAGAGAAGCACAAGGCCAACGAAGACGAGGGTGTAGAACCGAAGAAAAAAACAGCGCGGGTGATCATGCGGGCCGATGGGGTGTGGCGGGTAATCCTCAATATCCCTGTTTTCAAAGGCATGAAAGCTGGCGATCCGTCCGGTGGCCCTCCGAAGGGGAAACAAGTGCATTTTGCGGGATTCGAGGATGGCAAATCTGTCCCTTTCCTCTTTAGGGTATGTGAATCTCTATGTCTGTCTAGTTTTGCTCGTTTCTTTTATGGCATATATATCTAACTCATTTGTGCTGTCTTCAGACCGGAAATGACGACATCGCCAAGCAACTCTATACTACTCTCCATACCCTCCAAGCGAGTCTATGAAATTGGGCTTTTTCACCCCCATCGTTTCTCTTTCCCTCATTCCACTTTCCAAGTCCCCCCATTCCATTCACTGTTGCCGTTCTCTTTTCATATCTTTTAATGTTCCTTTTTTGCCATTACTAAAACTGAACGCCGTGAATAATTAACCCGTCTGTTATAAAAAAAATTGACCTTGCGTGTATTGAAGGGTTCTATTTTTAATTCTGATCACAGTTCAGCTCTTAATTCTTTCTTATTCTTTCTTAAGTTTTACTCACCCGGTTATGGTCGGGAGGCCTACCTGCTCTCGCAATGCGACTCCCTTTCTTTTTTCTTTGCGACAATACAACAACTCGAGAACGTCCTTCCTTTACTAATATTTGTCCTTATCATTTTTTCGTTTCGTTTCACGTCATGAAATAAGATCCATAACTCATTCAGACGAAGTCTTGTGTGGTGGGGGAGCAAGGATGAATCGAAGACGAGGAAAATATACCTTTTGGGCTTGCAATAGCATTGATTTCATGTCGCCTGGTTTTTTTCTTTGGGTTTGTACCTCTTTCTCTACAAGATATATCCGCCTTAGCCTTTTGCTTTTTGATCTCGTCTCTTGATTCTCCATTCTCTAACAAGCAGTGCTTCATTCCCTCTCTTTTGTTGTCAAACAATAAATACACTTTCAGTCTCAATTCGATTTCCTTCTCCCATAATACTTCTCCCTCCTTCATTTTCTCCTTCTCTCTTTTTGCTTTTGCGATTCGTTTTTACACTGAGATTGGGCCCTTTTTCATCCTCTCCATTTCTGCGGGCATATAGACGTAGCTACGGACATAAAAATGTTGATATCCAAGAAACTTTAAAAACGCAACCGTTTCTTACCAACCGGCTGACTAGCAAATTTATTCTATAACATTATTCAAGTTCTATTCACACTCTACATCATTCTAGCAATTATTTATTAAATTTTCGAACGTGTGGAGTGATGAAGTTAAGCGGCGAATTCGAAGCTACTTCCGATTTGGGCAATTAGCTCAGTTGGTAGAGCGTTCGCTTTGCATGCCTCAGACTGCGAAAGGTCGTGATTTCGATTATCACATTGTCCAGTTCTTTTTTTTTTCGTCTTTATTTTCTTCGTCCCTACTATGGTTTTCATCTTCTCGGAATATAACGGGCAGGATTTAAAAACCTGGCAGTTTCTTGCATGTATAATCCTCTTGGAAGAGGGTTTAAATTAGTACGTATATCGGTCACATGACCACGCGTTTTCTGACCGCATTCAAGGCCAGCTTGAGCGTGATGGGCCATCATGCAGGCTACATTTGAGAAGGATGCTGTGTATTGAATGATGCGACCTCCCCGCGTTCAAGACATTCCGAACTCATGAATAATGGATTGAAGAGGAAGGCAAATGCCTTAAATGATGGGGAACACTGTGCCACAGAGGATGGGTCTGGATATCTATCTCGTTCTCCAGAATTGCCAGGTGAAGGACAACGAGGAGATGTGGGAAGAGTGTATATGAGCCCTTCAGCAAGGCTACCGGTGGAAGCGGCAACCACTACCACTCTCCCGACCAAGACTCACGATGGGCCGAGTGCCGCTCCATTGCAGCCGCCCAAAGGCAAAAGAGGACGACGCTCTGCATCCTCATCCTCGAGGTCTAGTAGCACCTCTTCCCGAGGCCGGCCGAAAAAATCACCTGCTACTTCTACTCCGCCTATTCCATGGCCGGAACCTTTCAAACTCCTCGCTCAAACGCATCGCGCCCTCAACCTTGTTTACACCTTCTGTTCCGCGCGAAAGCACTTTTCGACAACGTTTGATAATATCAAAGCAGCTGCCGAAGCGCAGACAGGCGGACGTAAACTGAGTGTTGAAGATGCGGCCAGGGTCAAGGTGTTGATTCCGCGGTCAGTGAGATTCGAAAGTGTTGATAAGGGAGTTGTAGATCTTGTCGGAGTGAACGAGGCCAAAGGCACAGGGAAGATATGGAGAGATTTGGAGATTGAGGGGATGGGTCATGACGCCGAGGACAGCGAAGGTCTAAATCCAGATGGTGGCGGTGACGTGTTGATATTTGAATTTGTGGATGGGGATTTGAAGAAAGATCCCCAGCAGAATTCTTCTCGTAGGAGATCGAAAACAGACGACATTAGAGTTCCTGTCTACAGCCAGAAACACATGGTGACTCTGATTGAGAAACGAAATAAAAAATTTTCAGACGCTGTTGATGCCTTCCTTGCTAAGTGCCAGGATGAGGATGTCGATCCCGTTGAGAAGCTGGAGGCTGATAAAGATATGTACGTTCCTGTATTGCCTCGCAGCGGTGCTAACACCCCTGCAGCAATGAGATTGCCGGCACAGATCCCTAAAGAACGCGCAACTATTGCAGAAATTATTGCTAGTATCAGAGAAATGGAATGGTACACTGATCAGATAGTACCCGATGGACATCGGGTCTTTGACCCACAGCCAGCCGTTTACGGTGATCTGACATTTGCTCTTTCACAGAGTCTGGTCAACGCTCTATATAACACCCGAGGCATTACACAGTTCTATTCACACCAGGCGGAAGCCATCAATAATCTCCATGACGGGCATAATGTCATTGTTTCTACTTCAACAAGCTCAGGGAAGTCCCTTATTTACCAGGTTCCAATGCTGCATGAGCTGGAACAGGATCCTCACAGCAGAGGGATGTACATCTTTCCGACAAAGGCGCTTGCTCAGGATCAACGCCGAAGCCTAAAGGAATTACTGGGGTATATCGAAGGCTTAGAGCATTTACTCGTGGAAACATTTGATGGAGACACGCCTATGGCAGATAGAAACGTAATCAGAGAAGAGGCACGGATTATTTTCACCAATCCGGACATGCTACACATTACGATATTGCCTCAAGAATCCTCTTGGCGGACTTTTTTGAAGAACTTGAAATATGTAGTTGTGGATGAACTTCATGTTTATAACGGTCTTTTCGGTTCACACGTTGCCTTCATTATGAGACGGCTACGGCGAATATGCGCTGCTGTTGGAAACCGCCATGTCAGGTTCATATCTTGTTCAGCCACGGTTGCAAATCCCGAAGAACATATGAAAACAATATTTGGGATTGATGATGTGAGATTAACAGATATCGACGGGTCGCCCTCCGGAAGAAAGGAATTTATATGCTGGAACACTCCGTTTCGTGATCCTGGAGACCCATCTTCTGGTCGTGGTAACAGTATCCAGGAGAGTTCCCGTTTGTTCTGCCAACTGATCCTGAGAGGTGTACGCGTGATTGCCTTCTGTCGGATTCGGAAACAGTGTGAATTGTTGCTAGCTGCTGTTAGAGATGAGCTTAAAAGCCTAGATCGAATCAATGTCTCGCGATTTGTGATGGGCTATCGTGGCGGCTACAGTCCGCAGGATAGGCGAAAAATAGAGCGAGATATGTTTGAGGGGAAATTACTTGGGATCGTCGCCACAAATGCACTCGAGCTAGGTGTGGATATCGGCTCACTCGATGCTGTAATAACGCATGGATTCCCATACTCTATCTCAAATCTGCGCCAACAAAGTGGGCGTGCCGGGCGTAGAAACAAAGACTCTGTCTCTATTCTCGTCGGTGATTCCTACGCAACTGATCAATATTACATGCAAAACCCGGACGAACTCTTTACGAAGCCCAATTGCGAACTTCAGGTGGATTTACGGAATGAGTTGGTACTTGAGGGTCATGTCCAGTGTGCTGCTTTCGAGATGCCAATCAAGTCGGACGAAGATACTGAATACTTCGGTCCACAACTCCACGAGTTTGCATATACACGACTTACCAAAGATAGCTTAGGTTTTTACCATTGTCACGAACGATTCCGCCCTCACCCTTCGAAATGCGTTGCTATTCGAGACACTGAAAATAATCATTATGCAATCATCGACACAACTAACAACCGAAATGCCGTCATTGAAGAAATTGAGGAATCGAGAGTGATTTTCAGTATCTATGAAGGAGGTATTTTCTTTCACCAAGGACATCCATACATGGTTAAGGAACTCAATACCGACAAGCGCTTTGCCCGTGTCATCCGGGTTCATGTGGACTGGACGACCCAACAACGCGATATCACGGACATCGATCCCATCGAAACCGAAGCTATAAGACGCATCAGTAGTACGGCCAACACCAAAGCCTTTTTTGGCGCTATCAAAATTCGAGCGATTGTCTATGGCTACTTCAAACTGGATAAAAAGGGTCGAATTCTTGACGCTGTGGCGCTTGATAATCCGCCAATTGAAATCCTGAGCAAGGGAATGTGGCTAGACGTCCCTAAACAAGCGCTGGATATCTTGAAGACCCGCAACCTTAACGCAGCCGCAGCCATCCATGCCGCGGAACACGCCATCCTGTCTCTCATGCCAACATACATCATCTCGTCACCTGGCGATGTCCGCACAGAGTGCAAAGTTGCTGTCAAAGAATTAGGCCCAAAACACCAACAAGCGATGAACAAAACCAGATCCCAAAATGTTAAACCTCCTCCCATACCTGCCCGTCAACGCCCCGCCCGACTAACTTTCTATGACGCCAAGGGCGGGTCATCGGGCTCTGGAATTGCTGCGAAGGCATTCGAATTCGTCGACAGTCTGCTCCGACGGGCACTGGGGCGGATTGAAGCATGCCAATGCACGAGTCCGCAGGGGTGCATCGAGTGTGTTTGTGATGAACGGTGCAAGGAGATGAATGTTGTCATGAGTAAGGCTGGCGCTGGCGTGGTGCTGAAGTGTTTGCTTGGGATAGAAGTTGATGTGGAAGCGCTGCCATGGGGGGAAGATGTGCTGGGAGAGCGCGGCGTTGCAAGCGACGTGGTGTCAATCCAGGAGGGGAAGGAGTTGGCTGGGGGCTTGGAGACTATTGTTGAGGCTATGGAGGTTTCGGCAAGGCCAGGTGCTCGCGCTCGGATTTATGGGGTGGAAGGGGTGGTTGAAGGATGAGTTGAGATAATTACTTTGATATCTGGGCTTGGGCATACATGTGGATGAAGCTTTTTTTTTCTCAAATATACTCTCGATCCCGTTCGTCATCCTCTAACACTTTATTTGTCCTGTATGTGCCCGTACCTTTCTTTCCCTGCTTACCCTTTTTCTAGCTAGAAGTCTAAAATGGTCGAACGTGGACGGATGTAGAGAAGGATAGTGATAGAATTCGAAAGGGAAATGTGATAACTGTAAAAAGGTTATTGGAATGCTCAATTCTTTTGATATTTAATTCCTTCATGATTTTAAATTTTTATAAAGCACAGTCAAATTAACGCATTCCGCACCCGGTTTGATCGAGTTACATTCTGGATCACTTTGTACCACAATACTAAAATTAGTTTGAGAAATGACTTTTTTAAGAGAAATATACCTCCCTATAACTTATTAAATTATGTGTCATTGAGAAAGTAGTGAAATAGTATTTCATTTTTGTATCCTTTACATGATTTAATCACTTTTTGTATAAACATTTGATATTCGTTTAGAGTTTGCAAAAAGAGACACTTAAAGGTTCAAGTTTTTGAAAACTTAATCATTGGAAAGTTGAGAATTTTTTTTAATCACGAAAATAGTAAAACTATAAAGAATCGTAGCTAGTTATCTGAAGATTTGAGAAATTTCTAAAGTGTAACTACGGAGCATGCTTTCTCAAATTAATAGGATGATCATTTTAACTGAATGGTGAAGCCCTGTCTTGTTGTTTTACATACTATCGATTTTAAGTTTTAATGGCAGGTTTTAACTTTTATACTAGTTACTGCAGATTGAAGTTTATAGAAGTGAGAAACTTGATGATTTAATGATTTTATTTTTTTTTAAAAAAAAAGATGGGGGGTGTAGTACTACTGTACAGGATTCATTCATTGTGATATCATCAGCTGGAGAAGAAAATTGGATCTAGTCAGCGAGTCTTTTTTTCTCCTTTTTTTTATATATATATATATGCACTAAATATATAGTTACAAGAATATACAAAAAAACGAAATAGGAGATGGAAACTAGGTACATTTCTAGCTTACATATCTATCAGCTTATGGATATTAATGTCCTTCCTTCCTTCACTATCAACGGAAGGACATTCCATGTATGTTACGGGGATTACCTACCCTAAGGATCGAAGAAGAGCGGGCCAGAGGAGGGAGGGAAATTGAAGTTTTAATTTCGCCTAGGATCTTCTATTCCTAACTAAAAGCGGAATTATGTACGTGACATTAGGCTTGCAGATCTCGACTTAACTTGTCCCTCCTCGCAATTCCGGCTGGCATTTCATGTATTTCGTTGCTGGTACTCCGTAGTGTTCACTGGGAAACAATGCTTCGACAGAAAGGAGTAACCCTCAAACAACAGAGTCATTTGCGAGGAGGGGGGCATTTTCATGTAATGGATGGAACTCGTGTGGTTCATTTCCACGTCTTGTATTCATGTCAAAGGGAGGATGGAGGTTCAAATCCAGGTGTTTGGTTGGTAGATCGATTCTATATCGATACATACATGTATATGAACCTGTGTGTTGGCGGAGTGGCAAGGTGAACCTTCTTTTCGCCACGTCAGCCTCCGATCAAATCCCGGCCCCCATTAAAAGCCGAGAAGTAGAATCGAGAAAGAGAATTTAGAAGAGGGGAGGAGAAGAGAGCTGCTGGGGATACAGGGTGCTTAAGGTAGTAATAAAAAGACGAACACCTCTTCTCCCTCGCCGCGTGCATACCTCCAAATAAGAATACATCGGAAGCCACTCTGGCATATGTCTTGTAAAGGTGTTAAGGAGTGGGTTCGGATGGAGAGTATAGCCCAACCGTAGTAGGAGGCGTGAGTGTGTTGCTTGTGCAGCTTCCTGAACTACTAGTGTCATCTATGGACATTCTCCAGAACATTGTCTTCAAATCACGAACGTCCTCCCGAAATGTGTCTCGGGGGTTTAACTCGCGCTCACCGGTCCATTCACGGATTTCGCGAACTAGCTTTGGACATCCTTCATCGTTTCGGAGCCACCACCATCTCAGTTCGGGCAGTTGCCATAAATCTGCCATTTTGGAGCGGAATGCCGATGGATAAACGAATCTGGATGGAAAGGGGATTTTAGTAAAGTGAGTGAGAGAAATTATCCGGCTGCGACAGATTAGCTTACCCAAATTGTTCTACCTTGGCCAAGAGTTTCCGACACCACATGATATGTTTTTCATCACTGGGAATGAACAGGGTGGAAAGAGCTAAGGAGGATTGGACCTGTATAATCCAGTCTTTCGGTCTATTGGGCCACCGCTCCATAGTTTCAATAAGACCGCAGAGCTCTAATGCGTCGCTTTGCAATTCTGCAAGGTCCAGCTGCTGCAACAACAGGCCGGTTTGGTATTTATGCATCATTCTGGTACCAAGAATGTCAACCAGACAACAGTTGACGTCCCAGTATGATTCGTCATAGATCCTGCCTGGCACGTAAGGATCCACAATATCATCTGGCCCAAGAGGCACCTTATTAGGGAAGGACATGACTAGGTGATCTGGACTGGCCAAAGAATTCCATGCTTCTTGTATTTTGTCAAGCCGAGCAGTGATATCGTGGTTTTGGCGTTCAAATTCTTCAGTTGAAATAAGCATTCGTGACGCATTTGCAATCAACGACGCCATATCCATGCCAACCCTCCTAGTGCGGATGGCACATGTGTAAAATTGTTTGTTGATGTTTCCTGGATCCTTAGCTTCCTCTTCGACGGCGAACGACTCACACGCGATATACCATTCTGGACTCAAAATGGCTTCGCTTCCGGCTAAAATACCGGACACGACATCAAAACGGGCATACCATAAGAACATATAGCGGCGGAACTCGTTTTCATTAATTTTTTCTGGGGTATAAAGCTCGGTGAGCATACGTTGGGCGGCTTGATGGTGGTCTGTAACGCTCACCCAGTCACCTAGGTATTCCTGCGATCTTGGTTAGAACGAAAGGGGAAAAAGTCTGAACTAGAAAGGTGACATACTTCGAAGGTTGCTAACTGAAGAATCGTCAGCAACATAGCATCATGGTGCGTGCTGTTAGTGCTGAGCGACTTCAGTAGGCCTGTTACTGATTTGTTATAATATTTGAGGAAGGTGTAAAGTTTGCCATTAGGATGTCGGATGGAGCAAATATATGCTGAGAAGCCGATGACAGCGTACAGCAACGGCTCGTATTGCACAGCGTACATAAGGAGATCTTTAGTAATAAAGGACTGTGCGTCTTGTCGCATAAAATAATGGCGAAATGTTATAATGTGTCTATGATACGCCAGAAAAAATTGTACGTCGTATTTCAGCTTGGAAACCCCAGGTAAGTTAGAAATTTCCTTCAAAGAGCATTCGAATGTTGCCGCTTCATTACCACATCCTGAAATTGTCGAGATCATATCGCTTATGGGAAAATTATCTCTTCCATGGGCGTCCGATGGTGATTTCGGAGGCCGCCCTTTCCGCCGGACTAGCGATTGGGCACTTTGGCTTCGAGAAATAGTAGCTCTTGGTCGGGATACTGGTGGTGATACACTACTGGGATGATCTTCCTCCTTAAGTTCCTCTTTTTTTTCGGTGCCCTTTTTCCAGCTTTTTCCAGTACCGCCATTATTTTCATCCGAAGATTCACTCTCTGGTATAGTTGGAGGCTTTTCAGCGGCTCCCAGATTCGTGCGGCTTCCTGTTCGCCTTACTTGGGGTGGTGGGTAGACGCAGTCTCTCTTTCCCTTGCTACACCCTAGAAATATAGCAAAACGAGTTAAAAAGTAACTGGAGCTTTTAGTTCGATGGGTAGAACGTACTGTCACAAATTGGATGAGTTTCATCACACTGTAGATGACAGATCAGCAACCAATCTTGAGGCGCGTGCAGGAGAATAACAAAGAGCAAAGAACAAACCTTCACTCGACGAGAACGGCATGTAAAGCATCCACTCCTTGTTCTTTTGTGTTTCCTTCGATCACTTGGTGCGGATGCCATTTGGAAATGAGCATGGGGGGTCTCCGGAGGAGGCATATGAGGTTGATGGGAATAATGCCACACGGAGTTGGTGTGGGGATATTGTGGGGTTGTTAGTATATCTGGATGGGCGGCAAACTGGGCAGCGGCATGCGTTGAGGGTGCATCGTAGCCTTCTGCAGGGCCTCCAGGCGGAAAATATGAACTCATTCTGATTTTCAATTGTCTGGGCGCCGATTAGAAACACCGTTGATATTCCCGGGAGCCGGGACTTCTAGAAATCTCATATCTTAGTCCACAGACACTTTGGCGCGTCTTGGTTGCACAACCCCGGTATAAGAAGGTGGAAAACGATGGAACAAGCAGGACCGGATCGATCGATCATACAAGCTGTAGCAAAGATGCTGCCAGCTTACCATGCAGGTGCGGTCAAATGCGGCCAAGTGCGACGGAATAATCAGCAAACGAAAGACCGTCAAACATCGTTCATGGGCTAATCGCAACGACCGCTACCAAAGGCCCGAAGAGCAGTGCCACCAGGTTCTTTCTTGCCGTTTCGTCCGACCAAAGGAAACCTCCGAAATTTATACACTACCAGGGAATAAAGGAGAGGGTGGTGTACTCTGTGAAGCGCTTGGAGTTGGAATAACGATAGACGGCTGGCCAAGCGCTTTAGTGTTGGGCGAGTTTCTGATAGATGTGTCTGAACTAAAAATGAAAAGAGAAAGGTTAAGAAATATGATCATAATCTGGCGTTTAGGAGTGAATTCCAAGGCCCTAAGTTAAGCTTACTGTCCTGTAAGCCCGAGGTTGTTCAGTCTGCAGTGACCAGGATGATTGGAAGTCCACAAGGGGAACACGGGGAGCGTTCTGTGCGGCTGTGCCGCTATTGTTGTTGCCGCTGGTTGGACTGGTTCGAGGGGCCCAGAAAGAGATGTCGACTGGCTGTGGGTTGAAGTGGAGCAGTGTATTAATAGCTGATCAATGGTTGAGCCAAGTCACAGGTGGCCTCAGAGCAATGCAGCCTTGCTGCGTCGGCCTTAGGCCCTTTTGGCCAAGACTACTAGTAGTTGGCTGGCGAATAATAAAAGTATCCTTGGGGCTTCTGGAAATGACAGACATCAGCTCATTTTCTTCCCAACATGAAATCAACGGTCAGTACGTTCTTGGGGCGGGCATCATCGAACTCCTTGCCAGTCGAAACAAATCGAAGTTCACGTTCCAATATCATCCAAGGCTTTGGTCACTCAAGAACGGTAACTTTCAAGGTTCCTTCATTGAACAAGTGGTGGAACGTTGAAAGACTGCCGATTCAAGGCAAGACGGAAGTGCACAAGGAGATCCATAAAGTCCTCTTTTGTACCGCAGCAATACTCAGTAGAAATAGATAGCAGGACTCGACTATGAACAAACATCCTTTGTTTTTCTCTCAGGAGTTTTCACCGACTTAGCTTGCAGATGTGTATACATTGAACTGCACCATAACGTAGCACTATGTACATACGTTCAGGCACATGTATGTATGTATGTATGTATGTGTACATCCGTAGCATCAAGGTGTACCTGCACTCTCGCATCCAGTAACCAATAACAAAAAATGGAAAATTGTCGGCCACGGTTCCAGGCGATCCAGGCGTGTTTAGGTTTCTGGAGAGCCGGACGATCTGGAAGGTTGTTCGGTGTCTGGTCCCGCTGCGGGACTAGCGGATCCTGTCAATCGACCACCAGCCGCAGCAGGCGGCGGCGAACTCAGCACGCTCAGCATCCACGAATGAGGTGTGGTAACGTTGCGATTGGGGCGTGAAAAAGCGGAATAAACGAAGGACTCGAAAAACAACGGGGGTACAGCGTGAGGATTTCCCTTCTGCCGTTCTTGTCGGGTACTCCTCTTCTCGCAGAGATCAAATTCTGCCCTCGGAAACTGCGAAGTAGAATCTATTCCCCCACTTAGGACATCGTCCTTTTTAGCCTTGACGCCAAAGGGGGGGCGCTTGATATCATGAACCAACTTTCCAGTGGGTGAGCCTAGGTTATAATTTTCCAATCCCCCGGAGTCCAATAGCATCCAACCTGCATGGCAAGCCGCATCCAGCCGGCAATTTAGGGTTTCCAAGGGAGGGCGGTCTCTTGGAAAGGCTGGTCCCAAGACGGCGGGGTTGCTGAGTGATCCCTATGAACGGTGCAGCACCATGGTTTGGGATCCCACATCTAATCAACTTGGGAAAAGTCAATATTGTGCAACAGTCAAGCCACGAGGATGGCGAGTGAAGATTGATAAACACAAGGAAGGGCAGGAATTTACCAACAAAATTAGGCTTCGAAGACGCCTGACCTGGGTTTTTTTTAAGTTCATGCCACAAGATGTAACCCGCATGCCTCGCTTCCACTTTCAATTTTCATGCTTAGAATACATCTGTTATTTCACACAGCTCTTATGTCAGATAGCAGTCGCTATACAACGAGCGAGCAGGGTTTGTCTTTGAGCAGCCATGAAGGCAGAAATCTTTACGTACCAGAGATTATTGAAGGATTTTACTGGCAGGCAGAGAGATGGAGATCCCTTCATTTAGAGAGACCAAATAACGACCTATATTGTAAAGATTTTATAGAGCTCTCACAGACTAATGAATGGGCCAAAATTTCTATTCCATATCTATATATTATTGGTGTGATTGATTATAGTTGAGACGCAATTTCAATCTTACCTATCTTCGATTCATTTTATCCTCGGATGTGGTTTATCAGGGATATAATTAAGAGGCCAGTAAAGGAGAACTTGGAAGATATGAAAATATAGTAACGATATAATAAATAACTTATATTTATATAATATACAACATTGAATGAATGAAAGTGAAAAAGTGCCGTGGGTTGTCATAGGCCTACGGTCTTCCGAGAACAACATCATCAGACCGTTAGTTATATATCAGACAAAGATCAGCCACAAAAAGAAGAAGAAGAGAGACTCTCATAAGCAGTCTCGTTTGTTTCGCTCGAGACAGTCTCTCCGGAATTTCTGTTTGAAGAGTAACATAATAACTTAGAATGGGCGCTCAGCATCGATGTCCCAAGCATCATCTTGATTTTTCTTCTCAAATCACTTATTTAGAGAAAAAAGAAAAAAGAGAAGAAGAGAAGAAAAGGAGAAAGAGAAAAAGGAATGAAAAAAAAAAGCTAAGAGAATCTGAGCAATGTTAGAAGATAACTACTCTGTAAATATTGAAAAGCTCCGTACTAGTTAACTAGAGCATTCCCGCAAACGTCATCCGGTGCTGCTCCTCAGGGAGAGTGGCCGAGAGGTTTGTATGTGTGGCGCAGGCCCTGGATTTTAATGCCGGTGTGCTTAGCCGGCCGCATCCCCACGGCCCATGGATGGACAATAGTCCTTGCGCAGGCGCTAGAAATTCATATGGCAAAGGATGTTGTTACATACAGCGTATACCGGTTGGCAACGCCGCTAAACAGGGGCAATCCTAACAAGTCAGGCACCAAGAGCCCGTCACTTATACTGTGAGGACCGGATTTATTTGAGCTCCTGCATTGGGATTTCCTTGAAATTTCCAGCATGCGCAGGGATATGTTCGAGTTTACGCTGCGTATGTTTATTTCATCATGATTAAAGTAGCACTTCGCTGAAATAATAAAATCTCCCCCAGAAAACAGGCATGGAAACTTGTTCTCGGCAATTGTCATGGACGCCGCCGAAATGTCGCACATGGATAAAGACAGGGGCACCAACGGGCCGGGTCCCAGCCCTGGAGATTTTCCAATTGGACAGCTCGCAAGGATAGTCCGTTCTGGGAGCCG
The DNA here is from genome assembly GCF_000150115.1 of Histoplasma capsulatum G186AR. Lineage (NCBI taxonomy): Eukaryota > Fungi > Ascomycota > Eurotiomycetes > Onygenales > Ajellomycetaceae > Histoplasma > Histoplasma capsulatum. The sequence goes on along the minus strand of NW_025544811.1, from coordinate 262,495 downwards.
AGTTAACACCAGGAGCTCGGTGTGGAGGTTCCAGAAATCAGAACCAAGGATGTATAATCAGCCGCGACGTGAGGGCCAAACGGATACGTGTGAAACGTCAATAGAGTTGAAAAATCTGGCTTCCCGGCAAACCTCAAATTGAGTTCCCGGGCGTGCAGTTGAACGTGGTTTCAAGCTCAGGGCACGGTCATATTCCACCCATACCGCGCCAGTTATTCCGCAGTACGGGAGGCAGTATATACTCTTTCAATGAAGGTTGACTTGGACGGCGGCAACCTTGGACGCTCATACCACCTGTGCTAATTTGGTTAATTAACGGCACGTACATCTTATCTTGCCTTTCGCTTAGTTTGACCGTTTTGAGACGCTGAGCAGGTACCCATACCACAATATAGGTTGACCGTGCATCCAATGAAATGGGTTTAGTTTAGGTGTACTACACTGTATCTTCATTGTTCATATTAGGAAGGAGACTTTCTATTTATGACGTGATGTTCAACGGGCCTTGGACCGCGGAATTGAAAACGCCTTGTATCAACATTTACTGTGTCAATATCAAAGTTTGGCCGCCATCGCAGTGCCTTGTAGGCTTACCGAACGCGGAATACGTGGCTCTTTATCGGCTTGTGAAATTCCAAAAAAAAAAAAAAAGAAAAAAAAAGGATTCTCTAGAGGTCCTTTTCGGAGTTTGCTGATCCGGAATGTGCTGACTTTCAAATCTTCAAAATTTCCAAATTTGGAAGGCCAGGCAACGCGAGGAAACCTGCTTTTAAAGGTCCAGAGAATATAAGTCAACTCATTGCCAGAAATGAATGCTCTGCCACCCCCTGTTCTAAGCTGGGGGGAAACGTGCAACCTCCGTAACCTTGTCATGGTACGAAGCCAAAAGGCATAAGTCAACGCTAACGTGTGCGGATTCCAAATAAAGTAATCCCCTTTTACGGTTCAACCCCATACGATGTACCTTTTTTTTTTTTTGTCGCCCAAGCCAAAAAAGGCAGGTTGGGAGAATGGCAAAAACCAGATTGCCAAAAGAAGTTGCCAGCGAGGAATTTCAGCGTTAGCGTGGTGGCTGAATTGGCAGTGTTTCTTTGGGCCCGCCCCTTACTATCCATCTTGGACACCAACCCTCGAGCCTTGATTGATACTCCATAATTGCAACTAGCTTGCCTTGGCTTTGCTCAGGGTCCTTCGAAGGCTGCTCATAAAGTTCAACCCGGACATGAGCCGTGTATGGCAACTTTAAACTGCTCTGAGGGTCCAGCGAGGGGCAATAATTAAAGCCCGATGTGGCAGATTCCACTTCTATTTTCTGCTCCAAATCCCGACGGGTTTTGCTGTTGAACAGAAATTATTTGGCGGGGGAAATTCGGCTAAAGCGCCCATTTTTTCGGCTGAACACAACTTTTCACAACATTCCCCTCCCCACAAAATGCGAAAGGAACAACATTTATTGCTACCCGAGGGATTTAGCACGCCAGGCCGCACACAAACCACAATCCTGGACTCTCTTTCAATTTAAACGCCAAGGAACGAGGAGGCGCAAAAATTCAGTAGTTGATGTTTGGCAGAGTATTCCGTACTCCGCAGAGAAACGCTGTAACTATAGATTATGACATGGATGCATAGCACGTGGCAGTCCAAGTCATTGGTCCCGAGCCCATAGCCGCCAAAGATAGCTAGCTCAACCATACTCGCTCCATCCTCCGTAACCTGTATAGCTTGTTATTGGACGTTTCAGACCAACAATGCAACCAGTGCGACATGTGAAAATTCCACAGGAACAGACTCACTCACCCCGTGTGAAAGTGGCTTGCTCTAAAATAAATTATCAACGCCTTTTTCCCACTGACTATACCTTAATAGGAAGATTATGACTTCGAAACAGGTTGCAGGATTGCCTTGGACGACACACAGACATTCTCCCATCCCCCTAACAAAGCGCGGACTATCCTTACAGCCATAGCAACACACGAAGTTTCAATTTTCCAATTCGAGATCTCAATCGAGGCTTCTTGAGGGGCAAAATGGAAAACTAGCTATTCCACAATACATGATAACCGCACTCCACCCCTACAGGAATTGTATTGCAAGTAAGTGTATGAGAATTTTCAAGAGATAGGAAACAAGGCGTTTGTGGAAGGCAGAGAGGGTTGTCGTCTCAAGAATATTTATTCAGTGGAGTAAGAAATTCCGGAGCCGTGGGAGGTTTTGAACAGAACTTTGTGTAACCCAGAGCTCCTACGCAATTTCGTGTGACTCTCTAGCTGGCACGGAGTAGTATTTATTATTCTTGGTGGTAGGGGCGATAATTTCCCAGCAGAAACAAGCCCTCAGTGTCTCTATACGGAGGACCATCTCAAAAGTTCTTTCTCATACTAAAAACACCACAAAAGTCTAATTTGAATATAGTAAGTGTTCTCTATCATACAATCTAGATACAAAATAATACAATTATACTTCTTTATATTCATTTTCATCTTCTAGCTCTATAATCTTTTGAATATGAGTATGAATCCACTCTATTCATGCTTGTATCATCTTCTGTGAAAGATTTTGTCAATACTGCTTTCACATCTTAATTTCTTCTGTCTGACTCTTTGATGCTGTGATAATCTATAAGCAAGCATCATGAATCCATGATCATCAGATTATTCATAGCAAAATATCAACATAATCATTTCTTAAATGATTGTACTTATAGTGATATCTATATCTGTGGGTACAGTGATGTGACTCAGCCCACAGCAGGTGTGATCATTCATCTCATCATCTATACATAGTACACTGCAACTGCCTGCTGCAATATAATACAATACATCTCTTGTGTGATTTTGTGCTTCATTCAGAGTCAGCAAGATTCTATAGAATTAAGGTCTGAAGAATTACTTGATCAGAGCATATATATCAGTATTAGAAGTCATCTTGACAAGTAATTTAATGAGAAATGAAAATATCATCTCTACTACGGAGTATGATGAAGCAGACTTGGGGGAAATTCAAGTTGGTGGTGTTATATAGTGCCTTGGCGGGTGCCTTGGCGGGTAAGAACTTTTGAGATGAACCTCCGTATGGTTTACGAAATTTCTCGACCCTTGCATTGGCTGTGAGTGCAGAGACAGAGAGTGATTTTAACAATGTCCTATCATGCGAGAGGGCCCGTTGAGATTCCCCTTCCCGCCTACCAAATCTAAGACTAAAAACCCCTCCTTGGAGTTCACTGATCCTGGATATATTCCTTGTGATGGAGGTGGAAAGGTTGACTGCACAAGTAGGCGTGGTCACGTGGAATTCTATCGAGCGATACTGGGACAGAAGAGTTCAATCACCACCACCAGCGCCATGCTGGTAGTAGAGGGGACGAACCAATCTAAACCCCCAACAGATACCAACATTTGTTGACCTGCAACTACGGGATGTGGAACAAATGGCCTTGTATACACGAGACATATCAGGGGAAAAATTACCGGACCTCAAATAATTCCCGGCTTTCACCGTGGAAGTAATGAGGGTGGACGCCTAACTTGACCACCAAATCTTCAGAGATTATGCGTTTGATTGGTATGCACGGAGCTCTGATTTACAAAATATATTTCTAGCGTGCCCCACCTCCATAACCTCACGCATTGAATTTCTCAAAATTTGCGGCTAGTATTAAAATTGCCTGGTCTGTGACCCGTACCTCCAAGTTTTACGCATCTTGGAGAGATCCACTGCGTATATTCTGGCGCATAAAAAACTTATTTAAGAATTACTCCTTGCGTCAGCAAATGACTGTTGCTGGCCGTGTCACTATGTAGCATGCAATCCCGGTTCTTCTTTCCATCTTCACAGACAAGGTGTTACCTGGTTTCAACTACAAAAATTTACTCGTATGAAACTTGTTTTAGAAATGTAGTATTCAGCGTTTGCATATTTTCGGATAAAACTACTCCGTAAGAAGTGACATGGATGGCTGGCTCCAACTAAGGTTAATATAAATTCTAACCTTAAATTGTTGTTGGAGCCTCACTGACAAACCCTAATCAGATATCCCAGGAGAATACAATGATACTGTATCGAATGATGGAATGAAAGCAAGAACCCCCTAACTTGAAAAGAAAAGAAGCTCAATCGTGTGTTAGAGATAACTATTTTTGAAGCTTTAACATTTGAAGTGCTAGTTAACAAGCTTTGAGAAGATTAGATGGAAAACTCACTTTTAGACTGTGATACAGATTTTGTACAATATTTTAGTTATCTCTCATTTTGCTTTGATTAAAGTCATCAATTTTAGAGATTAGACGCAAGTCAAACATTACATAGATAGCTATTATATCACTGAGTTCTAATAGATTATATATTATATTTATTACTAGATAAAGCTACAGAAGAGCTAAGTAAAAAAAAATTATCAAATTCTGAAAAGAAGATGTATTTTTAAAAAGCTTTTCATAATAGAAAGCTTTAGATATCTCAAAAAGAACTAAAGCTTATAAGATTATAGCTATCAAAGATAAAGATATAAAAGTATACGATAGTCATACATCATTATGACTCTTCGAAATACTGCAATGAGTGCAGAGACTGATACAACTTAAAATCGAAGTGATATAGTAAAGATATTCGATTTTTCTATCTAGACTATCTTAGTATCTGATAGTAAGCACAACCTTTTCAGTTGACAGGTAAAGCCTTCAATAAGCTAAAACAAAACAATAATATACTAGAATATTGCTTGAGATAGCTCTGTAAGTTTCGTTGAGCATAATATAAAAAAATAAATCAGAAGAAAAGTAAGTAAAAAATCAAAAGAGATGAGATGATATTTTGTTCTACTGAATCTGTACGCTTGTAATAGCCTAATAGGGGATTACGGAGATATTTATATTTAGAAGCAAGGCTTCTAAATTCTTGAATATAATAGAAATGGGTAACTAGAAGCGGTAAGATAGTGGCAACATTGTCTATATACTGCTCGCTGATATCCGTAGGTCTTAGAAGATCAGCGATTAGCTTTGAATATAGGAGATTATTACTAACTTAGCCTTTATACTCTTATTACTACTACTATTATACTTTACCATCCTGTTTCTACCTCTTACAACGCTCTTTTTGATAATTCTTTTCTATAATACTAATACTGACTTTACTAATTTAACAATATTCGTTGTACAAAGTGCTTGCGTGAGAGAACTTTTATATATAAAATATTAGATTTAGACTTGCTTTCTATCATTACAGCTATTATTGGTTAGCATATAGATACGTAGTTCTCATCGGCGAGGTTGGTTATATATACTATACATCTGATTTAGCACATTCATGATTGATAATATAAAGATACTAGAGAAATCTATATTCTCAAATCTATACAAATTTTCTCTGTTCTGATATGCCGTCAATGTAGCTGATGCGGATATATCAAAAATTAATGCTGTAACATATATATTGCTTGTCAAGGCACTTGATCTGTAGTAATTTTTGACTTTTATCACCACTCTTATTTACATTGCCACCAATGTGATGAAAGGAATTCAGTATGATATTTTGATTTAATTATTTTACAAGTATGCAGATTTTCATATTGCCTTTTATCAACATGACTTTTCTCTGCTTAATTATTTTAAATATCTGCTATCTTTATCAAGGGCTTGAATATATAGCGCCCAGATCAAACAATACGATGATTGAAGTTTTCAATTGCGTAGATAATGCAATCTACGCATCTTCTATATCCGCCGTAACTTTTATATGATCAATATGACCGGTTATACCTTAATCACTATTCGTCTTTGACTTATTTTATTGACATATGAGCTTTACATCTATATTTGAATTCATATATATTAATAGTTTTTGAAAATAAAAGAAGAAAGAGAATTCTACTATTTGCAAGCCTGGCCCTGGCAGATCGAACACATATTAAGTTGCTAGAGATACTTGTTTTCTAATTCAAAGAAAGCGTATTGTAAGATAGAAGCAAAAATGAGGCCGGATGCTCATTCTAAAACTTTCAAGCGTTCAGAAGACAAATAATAAAGTAAAAGAAGCTTGAAATGAACACCACTACAGAATGATATTTCTAATGTATTTGAGTGTGAGAGCAAAGTCAGAGTCCGTTCAGAACTGCTATATCTATATTGCTATATAGAAGAAAGTGAAAATAATATCCTGATGATATCTGATAGGCCTCCCAGTCTACCAGTCAAGCGGCGTCAGAAAATCAAGAGGCAAATAAGCACCCGCAATTTGCCATCCTTAATAAATTCCGTAGCTTCGAACGCCTACACTCCTCAGAAATGAAACTCGCCACGAGCTTGACTGATTAGCAGTCTATTAAAAGGACTGTTGTGGCAAACACAATTGAAGAAGCATGCAGACGGATTTGGACTCATGCTGCAACGGTTGGAGCAACGCTAAGAGCTATAAATATGATGGTCTTCATCCTGTTGTCGCTATTGATAGTTACGACGTGGTGAAACATGATATCGACCCAAGGAATATTGAAAGATCATCGACTAAGGGAAACGAGATAATAAATAGAAAATTAAATAGATATCGAGGTTTTCCTCGCTCAGGCGCATGCGATTAGAGAAAGAAAGGAGGAGTCGAAAAAAATATAAAATATACACTCTGAGAAATGAATATAAAGAACTGATGTGGTTGTATATCTAATTGCAATAGATACTTCAGAGCAGAATGACACATCATCAACTTAAGTTCAATGATGATAAGGGAAATATAAGACGTTAATGCATGCAGAGCTTGAGCTTTACTTTCTCATCTCAATTAGTGATAAATGGCATAGACTCTGAGGAGAATTAACATAATCACGCAGATTCATAGTCATGAAGTCCATTTGAAAGGCTAACATCATAGAATAACTCTATGACTTGCTGATATTGTCACTTGCAAGGAGACTATATCTTTTCTTATACAGATTATATCTAGAACTGGTCAAAATATGATCAATCTGCCAATGTATGAAGAAATATAGTAGTTCTAGACGTCCAATTAGAAGAGAAAAAGAAAGCTGGTAATAATTTAAATTCATATTAAATCAATCATTTTTGAGAAATTTCAGATATACCCTTTCACAAATACTCTGAAGACTAAGGCTACAACGGCCGATCATTGAAATCAGTTGAGTACTATGAGAAGGGATAATAAGGGTATCTATGATTCCATTTCATCTTTGATGTTGAGGAAGGTCAAGCCTTAATCTTTTGATGAGAGGACTTGAGAGTCAAAGCTCAAGGTCTTTCTTTGACCCTTGGTTCATTCACAACAGTGAGCAAATTTTCTATAAATATGAGTCAACTGTAGCTGAATAGGCTGAAGCCGAGGCGTATTAGAATTGAGATAAAGGAACATAAATAGTGCAGTGAATGAATTTACATCCATTCCAAATCATCACAATTTATAAAAATCAAAGATTGGAGATTTGCTCAAGAAATTGGAAATCAGATAGGGAATCTCGACAGGGAACTCGGCGACTATGAGGGGAAAAGGAAAGATGAGATAGATTCATGCTCAAAAAGGCTCCCCAGCTAAGCTTAGTACCTACGACAGTAGATGCGGAGTTATGGGTTGGGCCGAACAGACGGGAGTACGTCTCCCCCCTCCCCCACATGCGGGCTCCTGTGATTCCGATTCCCGTTCCAAGGGTCAATATCAGATAGTCGCATAGTAGCCGGGAATATTTTTAGCGCGGATACTGTCATTTTTTTTTCTTTTTTAGCTCTCCTGGGACATAAACTCAAAAGCCCCTTGATGGTACCAGGCTTCCATTGCTTGTTAGTGCGGCGCGACGGAATAGCCGGGTATCCCAGGCCCACAGGCCGACGCCGTATACTTTTCCAAGGTGTTGGAGGCCGATTCAGATCTTCACATTCTCCTCTACCCGGCTGTTCCTGGCAATTGCACTCTGTAAACAAACGGATGAAAGCCTACCACGTGAGCTAGCCTGTCGCGAGGACAGTCAGACAACGTGCTGTAGGGAGCCAAAAAAGAGTTAAAAAAAAGAAAAAGTAACGGACTGAGGCAAAGGAGCCCGGTTATCACCAGCGCCATGCTGGTAATGAAGAGGACGAACCACCCAATCCAATCCCTCCAACATTATATAGGTGTGGCTCACGTGGTATCAGCGAGCATTAGGATGCAAACACTTCCCATGTAATTTCAATTTATTAAACCATGCCGTGCTCATGGCCTTAAAAGAAAACATTTACTGGCAAGAACAGGAGGGCAAAATGATAAACAAAGCTCTTGCAGAAAATGTAAGAGTTAGAGAAACCAGTGATATCAAAAAGGGAATGTATGTTCAAGAGTGTTTTGAAAAAAGACAAAGAACAATATATCATGGCTTCATAATTGTGTGATAGAAATTAAAACCAAGGGAACAAAAAACGGGAATGGAAATAGCAACGGCCAATGAGGTAAATAAGAAAACAAGCTGAAGAAAGGTTCTGATGATTACTAGCAAGTCGCCCCCGTAGGTCCCTATCTGCATCCTCTCCCCTTAGGCCCTAAACCCCGACCGAAAACACCGGAAAATACTAACAGCCGTAAATGAAAGCTTTCTAGAAGGGCGCATATTGCGGAGAGAGAAAGAGCACTGCAAAGTAATTAAAAACACAAAAACACGAACCAAGGAAGGCTCCTGGGACAGATTTGAAGGCATGCATGTTATGAAAAACGCCGAATTGAAGTAAGGAATATCAAGAATGGAGAAAATCTGCAAAACAAATTAAATATGAAAAGGAGGAAGTAAGTAAAGATCATTACAGAAAGGGCCATGCTTTAAGAGTTCCGGCAGAGCTTTGTAGAAAAAGGGGAAAAAAAAGAAGAAAAAAAGAGACAAAAGAGACCATGTGTGGATCGAAACCCATGACGGTGTGGATAAAAGTGCAAAGGGGTATTTCATTATTTCAGGGAAGGGAATTTAAGATTTCTAAGTAAAACCGAACCGAATATTCCGGTGTTTACGAGTCGACGGATAATCATCCAATTGCGAACGCGGAGGATATCGAGGAAACCAAGGGCCAGGAATGAACAAGCCAAAGGACGTATGTATGGATCACAGCGTTGAGGTGGGAAAAAATAATTTTCAATGTCGCGGAAGTTGTTCTCCTAAATACGAGGCGGGTATATGGATCAGACGATATTTCCTCGTCATGACACCGTCTCCTGCTCGTTGGTGGTGCCTGGGTCGTTGCTCTCGGAATTTGACACGCCTTGACCTCGACATAGCGGGCAGGAATTGCGCCCGGTGGTCAACCACTATAGCCAGTGTTAGTTACTCTGCTTCATCAATAACACGATATGTCGGAGAAGAACCGAACACTTACCTCATCAATACATTCGCGATGATAGAGGTGATGGCATTTGGTTAACTGTCTGACTTCCTCCGCAGCCTCATACTCGGAGAGGCAGATAAGACATCTTTCATTTTCAGTAATAAGAATTTTCTGGGTCGTATCTGCCGATTCAGCGATTAGAGAACCATCATATTCGACCAATCGATATATGCCTCCTGCGGAGGCAACGTCTTCCTGGGAAGCGACAGGCGGTTTAGCGGGACCAAGTAACGATGAAAGGAGTAACATGTCCTCATAGGTAGGGTTCTAATAGCGCTTGATTAGACAATGTATTTATTTGAGACAATGGCAATATGTCAGGTTACATACATCTGTAAATAAACTTGGAGTTGCAAAAGCTGGGTGGTTTTCAGATAAATTCGTGCCAACCACGTAGATCAACCAGCTTCTTCCTGCAGATGGCGAGGTACTATCGGGTTCCACAACGCCATTTCGTCTTGCAGCTCCAGAGCCAAGTCCGCGATGACGAGCCGTTTCTGAGTCGCTTCTACGGCGTTGGCGTACATTGTTGAAGAGAGGGTGATGATTTTCGGAGGACTCGTCGGGTTCCTGCGAAGAGTCTTCATTCAATTGCGGAAGTGCAACTGAGGATGCCGACGGTCGTCGACTTGGGCTGTTGGCTTCTGAGGAAACATTGGACAAACCAGGGTCGGCAGGAGTAGATGGAGGGGGATGAGGACCAGGTGGACTTTCTGATAGAACTGTGGGTAATGAATTGGCCAAATTTGATTGATTGCGAGATGATGTATGTGACCTTTGGTGACGCTGGCTATCGTAATTGGCAGGGAATGTGTTGCTTCCCATTGAGCGACGATGGCTTGAGAATCTAGACCGTCTATCAGCGCGCCGAAGAAACCCACTGGAGTCCAGCTCGGATCGAGAGACGTTATTTGGTGAAATAAACGGCAGCCGGAGCAGAGAATCCAGTGATACATGGGCGTGGAGTCCAGCATCATTGTCGGATCCATTGCTTATAGAGGGAACTGACCTTACTCCTACCACCACCAATGTCACCAATCGTCTGTCCTGGCTATTGTCTGTTGGTGTCGGGTCATCAAGGTCCATTCTATCCGATCCACTGTCCTGAGTATATTCAGAGCCTGGTTGGTTAGGATGTCCTGTTGTCGAGTTACTTTCTGTATTTTCCGGGTTGACAAAGCGGAACACCCTTAAGAAGTTAACGTGAGGTAAGCCACCGTCCCTTTGGTTACTCCCACTCTCGTCTTCTGTCCCTATTCCTTGGGTTTGGGTAGATGTTGCCTGTTGTAAACTTTGTATAAAGCTTTCCAACGACCCATCCGCACCGTCCGCACCAATAGCCTGGATATTGGGCATTGCTGGTGGTGTATTTCCTGAGAGCTGGGCAGCAATTGCAGCCGCTGCCATTTGCAAAACGCGAGACAACGGGGTTTGTTCATCCCGGCGAATGGAGCGAATGTGTCGTGAACGCGAAGGAGTATGTCTTCGTGCGGGGGAAGAGGTCCGGGGAGGCCGAGAAGGGGTACTTGTAGACATTTGTAGTGTATTCCTTGTAGAAGGCTCAACGGAGTCAAGTTCACGGGATCCACCAAATTCCATGTGCGTGTCCATCGATCCTAAAGGCGGAAGTAAGTGATCGGAGTCCTCGGTAAAACTAGGCCGTGATGGTCGACGTGGGGGCAGCATTGTTGTCTGGTTTGGTTCAGATATGGCAGGTGGTTGGCCAAATATCTGAGATATTGGCACAGCAATAGAATGCCGGACATGGCTTAATCTCGCTCGATGACGCCAAGAAAATCTTCCGGAGCTAGAATCCCTTGCCATCGCGGTAGAATCTAGGTATATGGGGTTGGGAGGAGAATCGGGTAATAGAGCTGCATCGCCTCGTGGAGGAGGGTACGGTCCACGTATCGAGCGTCGCCTAGATATCCCTCTTGAACTAGACCCAGGAAGAGATGAGAAGCGGTGTGAATGGTGAGCAGAATCCGACCTGTGTAGAGTCCTAGACAACAAACCAATCCTGTGAGCACGTCCTTCCGCGGGTGTTTCTTCTCCGCTATTCAACAGGCCCCTCACAACTGCGTTTGGAAGGATCCTCGAGCCGAGACGAGACATAGTCGACTGTCGATTTGTCGCGGACGCTGGAATGGCAGCAGTGGTTTCAAGGGTGGAAGAAGAGTAATGCGATCCCAAACGTTCCATAGTTCCTACAGGGCTGTCTGCTCGTAGGGATGGGTGGAAATCCAGGTCACTCGAATTTCGAAACATATCAATATCAGGATTAGTGGTGACTGAAGGCAATGGTGAAGCTGCAGATCGGGATGTTAACAGAGGACTTGCATGACTGCGCTCGACAGTACTGTCAATCCCGCCAGTAGAGCGATGTCGACGGTGAAAAGGATGGTCCACGTTTCTAGGAGAAGATTGTTGGTTGTGTTGTTCGCGTGAAAGGCGCGAGAGGGAGAGTGACGAGATACTGTTATTGTTGTGGTTGTGGTTGCTCTGCGCGAAGTCTGCGCGTTGGGAAGAGGATACTTGCCCCATAGTACAATGAGAAACAAACCGGGTAGCTGATGGGCCACCACTGAAGCAGATGTCGGAAGGAGCAGGAGCAAAGACCTCGAGAGTCTACTTAGTCACTCATATTTGGGAGGGAGGGGACTATCTGGCCGCAGGAGAGGGAATCTTTAGAGAAGGTTAGGCCGAGGTTTTGAAGCCACTCGATTTCGATGAGTGACCGCCTGCGACGAGAGAATTAATGAGACCCTGGGTGGTTGTTGGGTGGGATAAATGGCCTTGGAAGTGATCCAGGAGAAACAGAGAGGATACTTACAAAGGACTGAGCCGAAGGGATCGAGTGTTCTCGGTTGGGAATACGTGATGGTCAGGCTTAAGTCCACCGTGACTAACAATCACTAACTGACCTTGGACAGCCGCCGACTGGTGAAAGATAGACTTGTTTCAGGGCCGCATTAGTCGCAGGGCACCACCAAAAGAAAGTAATCACGCTAGAGAAGTTCTGGCGGTGGGTATTATAGAACGAGTGTTGTGAGCAAGGAAATGCAAGGAAACTGGTTCCAGAAATAGTCCAGGTCTCAGCCTACGACACTATCTGGGTCCGTGGCAGAAAGGTACAACAATAATCCGTGAAGATGATGATGATGAAGTCGAAGCAAAGTTGAAGCGATTCGGAGCGAGCTGAGGTTGATTGAGGTCACGTATGATGCCAGAGCGGGTCCGGGGTCCCGTGATTACCGTGATTACGGAGATATGTTGTTCCGAGGGCTGTCATTGCACGGAGTTAGCCTTTAGTTATGTTTCATGAACGTTGAACAAGCATTGCAAGAGTGAGAGAAGATGATTCGGCATGCTGGGATTCGAAGCGAGAGGGAGTGCAGATAGAAGGCAGAGAGGCGAGGAAGGGTTTCATTGAACAACTCCCATTCCGATATAGCAACTACTGGTACTATTGAACTTGAACTGCTAACTAGCCCCAAGTCACTTATCAACCCACCATGTCTCTGGGATCAATGTGATGACGCCCATATCCACATGGGTTAGACGATGTCTGGTCTACAATATTCCGTGGCGAGAACTGAACATACCCGATACACATTCATTTACTCCATCCATCTTCTGATCATTGAGACATTACAATCATCGCCTCTGTAGGTATGTCCTCTCTATTGGACAATCCATGTCCAAAGCGGATTAATATTTATCCGTGATTTGCTCAAAGCTGATGAGGACTGCGAAAGTAACGACCACCCTTGAGAGGAAGCAGTCTAGATATTGTCCTGGCCATGAGGGAGTAAGAAGAAACGAAACAAGAAAGCCAGGCTGCAGGATTACTGTTTGATTGGTTCTGGAATATCACAGCAATGACGTTTGCAACTGTCAGCAACCGGGTTATGCGATGATCTTTGGAGCAACACGTTCGGCAATGCCATGCTCGCCTTGACAAGACAAGCCATTTTAACCTGATTGGTCCCCGCATCGGGTCATTGATGTCTTTATCATACTTCTCTCTTCCTCTTGCCACATGGCAGCAACCAGCGAGTTGGCGTACTGCGCGGTATGAAGCAAACAAACGCAAGCAAAATGATCATATAGAAGTGGATGAGGTATCCACCGCAAGCACCAGCGATGATGACGCCGGTGTAGCCAGCAATCCCCAAAACAGTGCAGATGATGGGAAAGGTACCCGCTCCTGTCCGAAGTCACCGATAGTTTTGTCACCAAATGAGGCACACCAATATCGGGTTGCTGGCCTGCCATTTCATAGAGCACTCCCAGGTGGAAGCTTTCCCCATTCGAGACCTGGACCAAGCAAGAGCAAGCCTTCCAGGATCAGCCAAAGGGAGATCGAGAGGGAGCTGTCTCAGCTATCACCACCAATCTTCATTCCCAGTTCTACAGATCAGAACAACAGTCTACGACTGCTGCACCTGAATGTAATTACAACAATACTCCATCGATGTCTGCTAGAAGGCGATTACGCGCGGGCTGGGAGAGCATGGGGCTTGATCCTACGTGATGAATTCGGGGGTCATGGCATGGATGTCCGAAGCAGTGGACGGTGGGGGATTGGTGCGGAAATCCTGCTATGGAGTGATCGCAACCCGATAGCGGAGTCGTCAGCATCATTACGGACTGGAAATGCTGACAGCGCGAACTTCCTACCCCGAAGACAGTGGTTTACCCGCAGAGGATTTGAGCGCGCCAAGAGCTACTACGAGCGCCTCATACTCCAGTTTCCATACCGTAAAGCCGCACCGACAGCATTGAGTCCACTGGACTTCTATCCCGCGATGTTCGGGCTTTGGATTTCGCTCGTGCAAAAAGAAAGCCAGTCGGCGCGAGACGCGGTCGTGATGGACATGCAGGGCATGGCAGAAACGTACGACTTTGACAACCCGGCTCGGGATGATAATATGTCTATATCCGGTGCCATATCCCAACAGCCCGACAGTAGAAATAATCGAAAAGAAGATACAATTGTTGAAGCCCGTCGTAGGGAACTCGAGGAAGCCCAACAAATAGCAGCGCAGATGGATGAGTTATTGATTTCCCCGCCGTTTTCGGATAGCTACGAGCTCCTGCGGTTACGGGGAATGTTGTCCTTGTGGATCGCGGATTTGTTTGTATTATCCGTCTTCCCAGAGAATGACGATATGAGCAATGTCCCGTGTATGAGGGACTTTGATGGTGATCAGACCATGTTTTCTGATGATGATGCTGGCTACACGGACTCGGTGCTTGCGCGTATGGAGCAAGGGTCGGGAATGCACAAGAAGATGGCAGAAGTGGAGAAGGCCAATGTATTTTTCGAAAAGGCAAAGGCCACAAAGGCCAAAGCGAGCAGGAAGCAGACGTCATTGCCTCCCGATGAGGTAGATGAAGATGATTCTGTTATCTAAACTTGGTTAAAGCCTCTAGCTCGTCACGCTGATCACGGCTGTCCTGTATTCATGTTCGGAGACGGAGATGCCATGAAATTAACTGCGACTTCGGTCATTACATATCTTCCGTTATAAGGTTTCTGCTGTCGCTGTATGCTGAAGAGTATGTGACGACATCTGCTTCTTATTTACGATTAGTTCCATGGGCTAGCATGATATGGAACGTTAAGAGAAGGCAACGAGGTAAACCTCCCCCGAATGCGATATCAATACCCATGTCAACACGATGACATTACGGTTGTGTGAAACAAAAATTTATACTCATGTAATCTACCGCTCAACTCCCGCTTTGTCCACTCAATGCCTACACAAATCTTCATTCTTACGTCCAGCTTCAAAATTCAATATCATGCCCCATGAAGCAGTTAACTTAATGTTTTTTTATGTCTTCTGAATACTACTCTGAACTTAATAGGTTAACCGATTGTAAATATTTATCGATATTTATATTAATTTTATAATTTCACGGTTTTATTAGTGTTTCTGTTATAGATAGAAATCATTGTCTAGAAATGAAAAGGTGCTAGCAATGACCTCATGAGGAAGTTTATAAGTTTGATGCTTGGCGACTCAGTTAGGTGTCAACCACCCCATAACATCTACCATAAGGGTCAGAACTGTTTCGATTTCCATTTCTAGTGTCCTATACCTCCGTCCTGTGGCCCAATATTAGATACAGATCAGAGAACGAAATATATTTGACATGTAGGACAGCCTAATCAGGCAGGCGAGATCATGTGACGACATGTTGAGACATGCTTTGACTTTTGGCGCGTTCAACCTCAGCTCCTGATTCCTGTGCAGCACCACTGATGAGGAGGGTTGTGGAAGTGGGCATTGCCACAGTAACCATCTGAACATATACGCTGAACGTGTACCTATCCTTTTGTACCAAACCGTTTCAAAATTCTTCATTCTCTCGTAATGGCGGTGGCGGAATACGTTCGAGGCAAGGCATTGCAAAATGATATCCCAGCTTCTCAGGGCGGCAAATATGTTACAGGCAACCCCTCAAGGGAACTCATGGCGAATATGGCTAGAGTCAAAGTGCCAACGACGAGATTGAGTGAGAAACCCTTATCTGCAGCTTGGACTACTGGGGAACATCGACCAGTCACAGCAAGCAAAATCCGAGGGCAGACCACGGGGTTCCAAGTACCAACAAGCCAAGAAACATCAAAGGATATATTTGATACTGATGTGGAAACTGTCGATGATTCTACTACCACAGTTGCGAGCTTCATTCGAGAGCAAGATAGTCGCAAGCGTGATTTCCAGCTTGACCCAGCCCCTCCTCAGGTCACCGGTCAGGATGAGAATGACTTGCCATCAAATGTTCAGTATAGCCAGGGTAATTCCCGTGGTCGAAGTGCGCTGGAGGAGAGGATGATTATGGAGCTTGGCTCTGATCCAGAATACGTGCATGAGGATATTATAGTGCAGCATGGTACACATATGCAAGGCAATGAGGCCCAAACTGGAGATGAGGATGACTTTGATGGAGATGATGCCCAATTATTTGATTGGAGAAACAGCAACGACACCAATGGAGAGCCGCTCAGTTGGCAGAATATCGAAGCGGTCCTGCGCGATACCAAAGCTCCCCTGCCAGTGCAAAACCTGCAGCAGCAAATCAACATTAATCCGCGTTCTGTCCCTAAGCAATCGGATTACGAGAGCTACTCGGATAGTAATATGTATACGCCTGAAGCAACGCAGAGAAATTCTACTAGTGGTCGGCTCCTGACGAGATCTCGTTTTGGCACCCCAAATCCGCGTGGTGGAGCTCCCCTTGATGGGGAAAAATTCTTTGGTACACGGCCAATTCCACAACCGTCACCCTCCCGCACAGTCATTTTATCTCCACAGTCACAACATGCCTCTCAACCAAACATTACAAAACCCAACAAACCCAACCCTCTACAATCGATACGTGACAACCATGATCCGTACAGCCGCGGTGGTCTATTCGACATCACAGATCTAAGTGCCCTAGACAGTTCTTCATCCGACAACAGCACAGACAATCAGCAGACATATACATCTCTACGCCTGTCCACGCTATCCTCTCTCTCCACCAAACGCCCCTTGGCCGAATTCCCATCCGACTATCCCCCAAACATCTTGGAGACAAAAACATTTGCCGACCTCCAAGCGGAATCATTCGATTATAACCCAGCCGCTCCGCAGCTTATCTTCCAGCCGCAGGATCCACCCATCCCACTTTCAGAGAAACTCACTCGACTAAAGGTATTGACAGACGAGCAGCGCCAAACGTTCTTCGCATCACTGAAACTCACGGAGTGGGAAGAGAGCGGCGATTGGATCATTGAACAGTTTAGCCTCCTGCTTCAACGGACGAAAGAGGCCAGGCGCGAACGCCGGAAAGTGGCTGCTTTGTTTGAGAAAGAGATTGAGAGGAGGTATGAACTTGTGCAGGTGGAAGGGAAAGGGATCGGCCAGAGATTAGAAGAGATGAGGATGGGAGGGATGGACGTTTTAAAGGTGCGGGTTTCGTGATGAAAAAAAAAAATAAACATAAGATCGTTTATTTTGTCATTTTTCTTGCTGTCTACTAATCTCCATTTTTATGGGCTACCTTACCTTATCTGTTATTTTGTAACGATACCCTGGCATTCCCCCCATTCCCAACCGAGCCTGGCCAGAGTCTCTGGTAGCTGAGCAGCGCTCGCTCGCAGAATGGTGACATGGAAGACCTTGATTACTCTTAGACATGGCTGTTAACTTTCCTTTGATGATGCATTTTTTTTAGATTCTTTTCCCCCTCAGCCATTTCACTTTATTTGTTTTCCTCCTGCCCTTTTTATATTCATACAGATGGCGTTGAGAAAGGGCGAGGGTTTGTCGAACGTGTGGCGATGGCTGAAGCAATGACGTGCGGCCAAGGCGAAGAAGATAATCGATAATCATGCCTTCGCTTAATAGATAATAGAAGATATCATGAAAAATACAAAATATTTATTTTATTGATTGACTGATTGGTCGGATGAGAACGTTATTTCATACGGCGTTGGAAATAAAATATAAGGAAGTATACAAACTAACAAAAGAGTAACAGCAACAGAAGGCGCCAAGACAGGAGTGGAAAGATGGACAAAAAAAAAAAGTAAATAAAACAAGAAAAGAAACCAAAGAAACACACTTAAATCACATCCGCTCCCAATGACATTTATGATCTATACTCTTCGAGACGGATGGCACTCTTCTTTTTGTTTGGGCATTCTTTTCGGTCAGCGTCAACCCCAGGCCCAAACATGCACTGGAATGTATATATGCATTCTAGAGGGGGAAGGGGGAGGGGGGGGGGGGGGGGGGGGGGAAACACCAAGATCGGTATAATTTCGGATTTTAATATCAAAAGCCTTAAAGAAAGCCTTCTCCCCACAGTGATAAAAGATAGGTGATGTCAAGGAAAACATGGAACACCAGGCTAAAATGAGACGGAGAATCGCTGAACAGGAAGTGGATAGATGTTGTTGGGAGATATGGGTATCAATGCAAGAGGTTGGGAAAATAATGAAAAGATGTTAGGGGCTAGTCGAATAGTCGAAGTGATCCGGAGCTGAAGGACAATGGAGATAGGGGGGAGGGGAGGAGAAGGAAAAGAAGTAAAAAGGAGGCTTTTAGGAAGTACTAGGTTCTTTCAAGAACAGGGCAAGCCGCTTGTAATCTTCGAGTAGCTCGGGAATATCGCTCATTTTAAGCTCTCCAGCATCCGACATTTCCAAGAATCGCTTGATTGGAGGTTTAAATTCGGCGGTGTTGATGATGTTTGTGCTCGTGGTAGTCTTCTGTGGAGCGGGAGTGCTAGAGCGGCTTGATATAGACTCTGCTGTTTTTGGCTTGTCTGTGGTTAACACAGTGTCGTGAGAAGGGTCAGGTGCGCTTCGCCCGAACCCACGGATCATGCCTGGAATGTGGTTTAAAGGATTTAAGGTATTGCCGATACTCTTCATTGACCCAAATGGCGGAGCCGTTAGTTGGTTTGCGGGGTAGGAGAAAATCGATCCAGAATTAGGTGCGGCGGGAGTGGATGTTTCTCTGCTGGAGGAGATAGCTTTTGACCCACTACCGCTGTTCCCCGAGCTACCCGTGCTATTCTGTCTGGATAACATTCGCCCACCGATAAGCCCGAGGAGCCTATCTTCAGCTTTCCCGCTGCTGTCGGTTTCGTCTAAAATTGGCGAGGTAGTGACCAACCGCCGAGCATCATCCAGAGTTTTTGGAACAAGCGTAGATATCCCATTCGGCTCCCCGTTTTGTCTGCTTTGAACTTCCCTCAAGCGGCCAAAGAGAAAGTTGAAGCTATTATCAAGTGTGTTGCTGATATTTTTGAATCCCTGGTCAGCAGTGTTTCTAACAGCGTCATTGGCAGCACCAAGAACTTTAGCTGAAGGTTGAAGGAGGTTAGTGAGACGCCGCTGTGGCGAAGGATCGCCTTCATTTGACATCAACCGCCGCCCTGAATCCGATTTTCCCACTTCAAACGACAGTTGAGAAGCGGTCGAAGAAGGCGAAATTGTTGAAGGGCTCTTGCTTGTTGGCGCATCATGCCGGATAGAGGTGGGGTTAGAAGCGACCCGAGGAGAGTTCAATGCACCGTCTTGTGTTTGGTCTGTTTGTAAACTGTTTAGGTCCACATTCTCTAGGAAGCTGATGGCTGCTTCTAGGTTAGTCAAGCAGTACGCTGCTTCGCCATCGAGTCTACTTGATGCTCTAAAGCGCTGAATGAACAGTAGGTTACTTATAATGTTGATGCCTTCCGCTGGTGTAGTTATTAGGATGTATATCAGGGTCGGTAATATTTCGTCAGCAGAAGAGGATGACGGAAGAACTATTGTCAATGTATCGACGATAGCCTTGTGGGCAGCAGTAAGATGATGGAGTTTGCCTAAGGGGAATTTTTCATCGTTCATTTTGATTAAACTTTCTCGGGCAGAGGTTAGGAATTTTGACGCTTCAGATTCTTCGGATCCGTCCAAATCCCAAGCCTTAATCCCCAGGTCCTTGAGTCCAATACCAACAAGTGCTAATGCCGCTGTCTTGGAACGCAGTTTCTCGTCTCTGACTTCATCCAAAGAATTTTTGTGGCGCCAGATCTTGTCGTATACAGCTTCACAGGCCCGCCGCTCGACTGCCTCCTCGAGGGCGTGGCCTTTGTATTGTAAAATCTTGCGGGCTCTCCGTTTCTCTGCCACCTCTTCCGCTGTCAGCATTTGCTGGTCAGTAGTAAGCTTTTCAGAGCCCTTTGATTGATCTTTGGACAAGGGATCACGTTGAATTTTCCCAGAAATTTGAGGAGGGGAAGGAGATGAGAGAGTTTCGCGGTGCAAACGAGAGGCCAGCGTCGAAATATGGGTTGATATATGCGCGGCGGCACGCACATAAAAGTCTTGAAAGAGGCCCGAAAGCTTATCTATGGAGGGTGGAGTTGAGTACACTTTCGCGCTGAGAGAGGCAATAAACCTGAATAGATAATAGATAACTATTAATTGCGTGGCTACCTTTGAGATCTAGAGATCTATCACTAACCTATCAGTCAAGCTAGCTAGCTCTATGGGAAGCTCAAAGTGGTCCGCCGGATATGGCAGCTGGGAATGGGAGGCATCAGGCTTGCCGAGTAGCCGCCCATCCGCCAAATCTATCGAGTCTCTTTTCGCAAAAAGATCTGATTCTCCATATAGAGGGTCTGGGTCCAAAGGTGTAAGAGGAGAAGTCTCTGCTTCCACGTCCTGAGTTAAAATCCCCTGCACTGCCTTTGCGCGGTTTCGAGGAAAGGAGCTGGATGATGTGTCCTCCATACGGGAGAATGATTTTGATGTCTGGGCCCCGACTAGCCGCGGAGTGGAATCAGCGGACATTTTGTCGGGCTACATGTATTATAAGTTGATGGGAATTCCAGAATTCTGTTAAAACGAAGTTGCGAATCACAATGCCATGGTGAGCGTAACGGGAAATCGAGTACAGATTAGATGCTAGGCATCGACTTTTGAGCTGATTGGTGGTAAACAGAAGGCAGGGCGGCTGTCATTAGGCCATATCACAAGCTTTCGGTCCTTCAGCCAGCTGATGTCCGGCAGAGATTGTGTGCTACTCTGCCTAAGAGTTGCGAAGAAGTTGATTGACGTGGTTTGATGCGCAATAACGGTTCCAGGGTTTCAGAACAGGTCACCTGATTGCTCAGCTCCAGAGCTATTAAAAGAACAGTAGTTAAGAGGAGAGAGCAGTAGTTTAATGAATACTGCCAGTGGTAAAACAAATTAGGATAAGAAGAACTATTGCTATTGTTCAAATGAAGATACAATGGAGGTGACCAAAAGTCAAGACATACACTGGAACGGTTATATGGAGAAGATTATCCAGGATGCGTAGAAAGCCAACTAAGGTGGCAAGCCCTTGTGGTTGTGGTATCGAATTGAGAATCTTCAATAAAAAGGAACTGCTGTACAAAGACAATCATCGCCCACAATTAAAACAGAATGTCAGCTCAGAATCAATTATCAACAAGTTTCCCTGTGGGATAAAAGCGAAACATGATGCCGGGAATTGTTATCTCACTACTCCGTACAGATCTGTATGGAGTTCGTCTGGTGTAAGGTTCCAAGGTTGCTATCTTGTTCGTCCCGTGACTTGGGTTTGGATTAGCTATCACCCAGAAACACTTTCGGCGGTTTCGCCTTGGGGACATGATTAAAACTCCATAGTAGGTGACTTGTTGAAGGTGTTGCTTTATCCTCCTCACATCCTATCCTATGCCAACCCTATGTTGGTTGGAGAATGTATTAGTATGTATTAGTCATATGTGAGTGTATTTTAAATGGCCTTGGAATGGCTTGGCGAAACTCCGAAGTTTGGCCTGGATCTTTCCAACCGCCTGGGATCCCAGCATCACTCTACAGCAGCTCACTAGCTGCGGCGTGGATTCTTTACTTCCTCAAGGGTTTCAATAGCTAACTAGATATAAGAAATCACGTATCGGGAACTCCAGCGTCATCGCTGCACGCCGCTCTCTTCTAGGATCCGTCAACACCTCTTCCCAACGCTTCCGTCTGGCTGAACAAATAATCTTGTATGGCCGGCAGCAGCACCGTTCACCCGAAAAAGCTATCTGTTATCGATATCTATTTTACAATATGCGACCATTTAGATGGAGAAGAAAGAAACGGTCAACCGGGTCGAATATGATGGGGCTTGATCTTCTGGTCTCCTTGCTTGCATTATCCGTATCACCCTGCATCGCCGCTACTCGAAGTCCTCTCCAAATCCCCGTCCTAGACACTCAACCTATTGAAACAGGTCGTGAATTTGTGAGTTTTTTGTGGTGGTAGCCATTATTGCTAAGAGCGAAAAAGTCGCTAATATTGTTTACATTTCCCTAGACATTACGACATATGTTGCATCATGGAACGTACCGAGATCCTCTCCTGCATAAGCGACTTGACATCAGGCCTGATACTGTGCTATGGGCTGCCTCAGAAAATGGTGAAAAAAGGGAATCGGTTCCTCGGTTTCGCGTTTCTTCAAGACCTATCAATATCCACCGTCTCTCTGATCGTCATGTTTCCGTCGTTGAAGATTATCTCTCAACCGCCAGAATGACAAGCTCTCCAGTAACACTCTCATCAGATTATTGGACTCTGGACGAAGTAGACGCACCTGATGTGACAGATAAAGAGACGGTGCTTTCATTAGCTAAAATGACCTCCAACGCTTACATCATGATTCCGGGATCAGGCGAATGGTTTGATGTTTTCCCTCCTTTCAACCATTCAGACAGCTTCGGATGGGACTCTGATGGACTGAGAGGCCATATTTACTCAGATAATACAAACTCTACAATCGTGGTTGTGTTGAAGGGTACGTCTGCGGCCATTTTCGATGGCGGCGGGACGACAACCAACGACAAGGTTAACGACAACTTGTTTTTTAGTTGTTGCTGTGCCCAAGGTGGGCATTACTTTTGGCGACAAGTCTGCGACTGTTACTCGTCTACATATACTTGTAACACAGCTTGCGTCAGGAAAGCTCTAAGACAAGAAAACCGCTATTATCGAGCTGCCCTTAATCTTTACTCCAATATCACTGCAATGTATCCCGAATCAAATATCTGGGTTACGGGACATTCACTGGGTGGTGCCGTTTCAAGCCTGCTAGGGATGACATACGGATTGCCCGTGGTCACGTTTGAAGCTGTGCCAGAAGCACTACCTGCTTCACGCCTTGGACTGCCTCCGCCTCCTGGAACCGATCCATCTTCACCCCAGGCAAGGAATTACACTGGTGCCTACCATTTTGGCCACACTGCCGATCCCATTTATATGGGAACGTGTAACGGCGCAACGTCTGTATGTACACTTGGCGGCTATGCTATGGAGTCCTCTTGTCATACTGGCCAATTGTGCACTTACGACACAGTGGAAGATTTCGGTTGGAGAGTTGGAATCGGGACACACCGAATCCATGAAGTAATTACAGATGTTATTGAGAGATACGATGACGTGCCTACATGTGCCCCGTTCACAGAATGCGTGGACTGTAACAACTGGAAGTTTTTCGAAAGCAACGAAACGACACCTACGCCCACTACCACCACTACGAGCACTTCAACCAGAACGAGAACGTCAACTTGCAAGACTCCCGGGTGGTGGGGATGTTTGGATCCAACCACGACTCCTACTACAACAGCGACAACGTCGACAACGTCTACATCGACCTGCAAAACTCCCGGGTGGTTCGGCTGCAAGGATCCTACCACAACAAGTACAGTACCTACTGCGTCTCCCGCGCCTACGATTACTCCGACCTCCCCTCCAACGACTACTGCTTCCACGACTTCAACTTGCGAAAGCCCTGGCTGGTTCGGGTGTAATGATCCAACGAGTACCACGACCTTCCCTGCTCCAAGCACGACATCGACCAGCACTCCTTGTTCGACTCCTGGATGGTTCTGGGGCTGTCGTGATCAAACCACTACAACATCCGCAAGCCCTCCTATCACATCCCCACCCTAGACCTTTCTGCCCATACATGTGTCCCCAGAACATTTATGGGACTGATCTGACTGATCTGTCTAGATCCCCACTCCAACTGATTCATTGACGTCACCGTGTTGTCGCTGATAGGCATTGCGAAGGGGACAACAGGATTTTTCGGGTGATCGGAACCTCATTGGCATCGGAACAGAACAGGCTAACAGACTACCTTCTGTCGGGCATACCTAATTATTTCTCATGACGATACGTTGTTTTTCTATGCTAGGCCATTTTCAGTTTGCTATTTCTTTTACTTTCAACTTAGGAGCGGGAAATCTAGCAGTTGATTTTTTCTACTTTTGGCAACATATATTATTTATACTTAAGGGATGAACCGGAGTTTGTTTGTCTTTTTGGCCTATCTTAATATCCTTTGGAGCAAGATTTAATTAATTAGATACTTGGGCTCTTTTGAAAATTCGATACTGCTACATGTAAGTAGATTGTCTAGATAGTTAGCTATTTCTTTTGTTTGATAGGCAGGCTTGCCCGGGGGGGGGGGGGGTGTTGGTCGGCCTGCAGGAGAAGCGCCTAGAATGTGTCAGGAAAGCCTAACATATTTGGTTCATTTCACTGAAACCTTCCCTCACCCCGGTTGGAGTTTGAGGATAAACTGTTTTGAATTTTTTTTGTTTTTGTTTTTCTTTTTTGGGATTTTGGGCACTGCCTTTTCCGCATGGACGGCATTAGTGTGTCAACAAATAAAATGTTCTAGTTACATTTGCAAGACTCTCCGTAGATTCAGATTCAGATTCAATATAAATATATTCAAGAATACTGACAATATAGCTCAAAACAGCTCGTGGGAAGCTCTCATCGATTATCTGAACCAGGGGTGCAAGAGCCTAGAACTAGATTTATTGTAATTTTTTATATATTTTATTTATTTTTTTTTTCTCTTCTTTTCTCTTCTTCTTTTTTTTTTTTTTTTGACATGGAGGTAGAAAATATCCTCTAATAAGTCACGAGGCCAGATTGACTTTTTGAGAATACAATTTCGTCCGATAAGCTCTGGTCTCGTGTGCGAGAAAAGGTACACAGCGGTCGCTTGACAAAAAAAAAAAAATGATGTAGAGAGGGGAGAATGAGGCTGAGTATTATTGTGCTGGATGTTTAGATATAGATGTAGGTCCATAGCTACTTTGGCTAAGGGAATGACAAGTCAGTGTATGTCAGGTAGATCTCACCTGTTGGTCTGTATCTCTGGATTATGATAACTCTATCTGGATGGCCAGCACGGGTACACGGAGCACGTTCCGAGCAATCTGCGTGAAGTTCGGCAGTGCCCCTTTGAATGCCTCTGGAAATTGGTTGTTTCTTCCCCGTACGATGTCCTGAGACTGTCGCACAGCCACAACTCCTTCCAACGCGCGCTGACAGCTTGACAGCCAGGCAGTACGTATTCAGGAACAGGAATGAGTGAGGGTGTCAACTGTGGAGAGCTGAGTGTGGCCCGTCCGCGCCCTGGTAGCGACAGGCGGTTGGGACAGCTCTCCCATGGCTCGGTGCCAGATATAGTTAGTTTCGAGGGCCCACAGCTCCGTTTCTGGCCATCAGCGTCAATCGCCTTAACCTGCCTGGGGATCGCCGCAGCTTGTCATTCCCCATCCGACGCACTATAAGGCGCTAGGACGGGTCTAATGCAACTCATCTGCCCACCTGCAACATTAAATCATTGCCCCTTGCAGAACCTGAGAGCCCCAATGCGGCGCCATTTTGCCTCTTTGGGATTGCTGCGGAGGGGGTTTTTGGCATTTTGGGCTTCTCCATGCGTGCGGCGCTGGGAATGGTTCAAGGGCTTTTGGGAAGCATGCGCTATTGTTTCTTGGACAGTTTCCGCAGTTGCGTGTCGAATTCTTATAATAACTTGCGCAACGCGTCCAGTTTCCTTGGACCATCATCGACGAGTCCGACAGTCTCTGAAGAAGTGTGGCGAAGAGTATGCAAATTCACTCTTCAAGGTTTCGTGCCTCCTGTTGCTGATTTTCGACTGGGTTTGAAACACCCGCTATGCTATGAGAAAGGGTCCATTTTCATTTACCATCAGGGATATTGCGTTTCATATGCAAAGTTCGAGCCCCCCTTCCCCGAATCCCCGGACACTAGCTCAGCAGTGTGCACTGGATTTATCAACTTCCTTGCTAACTCCATGGATAGGTTGGAAATTCCGAGACACCAAAGATTATTTTTTTTTGTCCTTTGTGTGGCCGATAGCAATTGCATTCGTGCTCGTCTTTTGAGATATCTAAATCACGACATTGGGGCGAGCATTTTTCAGATTTTTGACCGCGATTGTGGGGGCATGACTAAGTACCTGCCCGTCACTTCCGGACGTTGACGATTTTCAAAGTATATTTTGCGAAAAGAGTAGGCGAAGTCGTTTTATCCTCCTGTACATTCTTACTTCTGAAGAATTGCGACTTTTTGTCCGCTGCTCTTATCTCTATATCTACAGCCGGCCAGTATGGAAATTGCATTTATCACAATTCTTGGCAAGTTCCTAACTTCTTCTCCATATTCTTTAATTCCTCTCTAGGTGTATAGAGCTAACGTTTCCTCTAGATCTGACGCCGGCCGCTAGAGTAAAGTATACATCTGCGTCCGTTCAGGATATACTCGGCTACACCAACAATGAAGTGGTTGGCATGTCCCTTTGGGATTTCGTTCATCCGCTTGAATTCTCGTTCGCAAAGCAGATCCATACCCAGAGCATCAGGCATGACATTGCTGCTGGATTGAGTTACTTCCAGATTAAGCACAAGCTTGGTCACTGGGTTGGGGTCGAATGCGTATTCAACGTGGTCTATGATGTTTTAGTAGCAAGCACCAGCATCTATCAGAGGGGATTAAGAAGTCAAAGTGAGTTGAGACATATTCCCCTGGACGCATTTCGACAAAAATTGTAAGTAATGAAACTAAATTCTGGGACGCACATCAGAGAGGGCAACCGACGCTCCAGCTGTCAGACGGCTATTTTGGTCACCATCACAATTCGACCCACGATATAGCATGCTCTCATATATTTCGAGCAAATTTTCGCCAGTTCCACAGATCCTCTCACATGAGCCGCGCGCGGCTTTATTCTTAAACCGATTTACCCGGTCTTCGAACATCATGTATGCGACAAGTGGCGTAGCTCGCGTCCTTGGGCTGAGGCCGGCGGATCTCGTTGGTAGGAGCTTTTACTACTGCATAGAGGAGTGTAGTCTGCATGAGGCCGTGAGGTGTATTGAAGGGGTGAAGTCGAATGACACGATTTCGTATCTCCGGTTCTGGTTCCGAAATCCATTGCTGGGCGAGAATAGCGCGGATGACCACGCGGAATATGGAAGCGAACACAAAGTTCAAGAGGAGGAGGAGGGTGATGATAATGATGTTGAAATGCGAGATGAAACCTGTGTCGACTCACGAAACATCCTGAACAATTGCAATATCACGGACAATAATACCAATTTCTCACGATCACTGGGCGATATCCAGACGACCACAACCAACAGCAACAGCAACAACAACCTCCATAGACCACGAATAGAAATCGAAGCAGTAATATCCTGTTCCTCCGACGGCCTCGTTGTCGTGCTGCGACACGCGCGGCCAGTAATTCCACCCTCTCTCGAAAATATCAGCTACTATTCAGCTTACCTCCCCGCATCACCATGGGACACCGATTCCACAATCCCAGTCCAACAAGCAGACTCCAGCGAGCCACCAGAATCAATTCCATCGTCCCTCAGAGGGCCTGAGCAAGGAGAGCTGATGGATACTATTCGCGACGTCGCAGTCCTTGCATGGGCGTCAGGCGTGAAATGAGGCTATTCGCTGTTTTCGCAAAGTTGCGGAGGAATTGGACTGAACATAATTTCCCCTTTTACGATCTTTGCATTTTCAGGAGTACACATCCCCGTCCCTTCTGTTTGGTTTTACATGTTTATTGTGCGACCATAGCTCTCTCTTCAATACCGCCTCGGCCGTTGGCATTTCCCCTGTCTCCGGGTTTAATTCTTCCCACTCTGACATCAAATTTCATAGCATAGTAGAGCAAACCGCTCTCTACCTGTATAATCCCGACATGTTTCATGTACAACACATCACATCACTGGCGTTGTTCTACTCATAATCCCGGTTTATTTTTCGTTTTTCGTTTTTCGTTTTTGTACGATAACCGTTTGTGCTCGCTATTTTTGGAATAATCAATATAGACCCGATATCCAAGTCCGTTGAATGTTAGTTCTGATGTTGGGCCAAGAAAATCTCCTTCTAGAACACATAGACATGCATGTTCCTCCCAAAAAAAAAGAAGACGTCATCCGCATATTAGAAGGTTTCCCGTTTACTTTGAAGTCTCACTACTCTCCCCTGAGCCTGTGTGGCCATCTACCATCTATCGTAATTGAGTAAAACACGCTTCCTCACACAGTTGACCGCGAGGAGGATTTTCTACGGTAACATGCTTTGTCAGGTGTATTATTTTTCTAGGTGGGTTCATACTATTGTTGGATAGTATTTAAATTATAGTTGAGCGCGAGTTTGAAGTTGGCCATTGAGTTTAAAAAAAAGTGATCCCGATTATATATTAAGTTACAGATCCGAATGAAGATGAGCTTGATTGACTCGGTTAAACATGCCTCGGAAGAAGCCTATGATTCTATATACTCTGCAAAGCCCTGGAGGTGCTTGGGAGCGATGTATCAGTTACAGAGGGGCATACCTCCGTGGCATGAACTGGCAGATGGTGAAATGGATGAAAACATGCAAACTATATCTTAAGATAGGGGCCCCCACCTTAAGGATTGATCCTTTTGACGTGGGTGGGAAAAATTCCCGCACAAGATCCAAATAACGAAAGGTTTAGCCGCCCTGACGACTGGCCATGGATATCGTACCTGCTCCTACTGTACCTAGGTAGGGTCCATCCCAGCTTGAGAATAAGTTTCGAGATCTCGGACACCACATTACAAATTCAAACCATGTTCAACTTCTTACCGGCAGCGTCAGATCTATTAAACTGGATATTCTTCTAAATAGCTGACAACGATTAGCATATATTTACATATATATCAAGAAAAATATAATTGCAATGTCAGGGGATTTTGCAAGGTCTTAAAAAGGAAGATAGAAAGGGAGCTAAACCGTAACACACGCAATCCCTGAGGAAGGTTTCACAATCCTTCAGGCAGCCACCTATTCCTCAAGAGAGAGAGATATATATATATATAGGTATATGCATAAACTCTATCGAGCTCTAATCATCTTGATGATCAGCATTTGCTGTGACTAGAAAATTTGATTTCCATTTCTATCCATGGTCAACTTGTTTCTAACCACGGTCAACCAGAACCCGCAAGAGGCCTTACGTCTATTAGACTTAGTAGACCGTGTGAATATGTGGCGTTAGGGATTAACTCCTAGCGACTACAGCGTAAACAACCATCATGGAGTTTGTGCCTGCAAACTTGGCCATCAAGCTTCGATGAAACCAAAGGAACACGACAGCTTTCCTCCAGCAAAAAGCAGTGATTGTCCGGCGCTACAAAATTGCAGTTCCAAGCCGTGGTCAATAACTTAACGAAGAACCGTGGACTTTTTATGCGCAGGAACTGCTAGTAACTAACAGTTCCATCAACAATGTACGCAGGATACAAACGACGTTGCGTCGTGTTGACTAGCCGCCCTCTCATTGGCCAAAGCTCGTCCTCTGCACCCTCACCCGCAACACAACAACGACGACGATGTTGCTGCACATGCTGGCGATATCCGCTCCCATTCGATAAGCACCATCCGGTCCTGATGGTGGTACCAAGCTGCTCAACTCACGGCGGGTGATCTCCGCTCCTGATGCAGAAGTGACAGCCGACGCTTCATCCTCAACGAACCCCACGACTAGAGGTGCTGTAAGTTCAAGTTACTACGAGCAGTAACCATGGCCGGATTCGCGATACCACCCAGATTGGCATTTTCGCGGGCGATTTCCATGTAGCCAACTCGGGCCAGGCCAGGGTGCGCTAAATTGGAATGGGCATCAGTGGAGTTTGCCCGCATGTGTGGCCTTGATAGGACCGGAGGGGTCAGTTGCTACCACGGGTATCCTTATCTCGTTATCAAGAGGGGTGTGGGTGAGGGGGCGGATTCTCACTCCGTCGAACCCCCCGCAAATAATAAGTATGCGGCGGTGGAAGCACGTTGCTGCTCCTTCGCTGTCTTCATTTCTGTTCACACTTCAATTGCCTTCCGAAGACATCAAGCATGTCTACCATGATGCCCTTCCTTGGCTCCGGCCGCAACGGCTGGAGTCTTCCGCATTTACAGATCGCGGCTGCTGCCGTGTTTGTCGTTGCCCTTGTGTCTTCCGTACTGCTATTTGTTTTGCGCAAGCCGAAGATGAAACACGATAGCGCCATTTACACCTACTTCAAATTCTTCTACGCCAGTTTTGTGAAGCCCCATGAGTCCCATGGCCAAGGCGACCAACAGCGTGCTTTGGAGAGTTTCTACAAAACTCAGGTATTGACGGCCATAATTACCACATTTCTTAGCCCCTCCGACTTATATATATATGTTAACTCGTTGTGCAATAGGCCGCGGTATACGATGCAACCCGAAAACGACTCCTTCGAGGGCGCGAAGATATGCTAGGTCTGTTGGCAGCGCAATTGAAATGCAAGCAGCAGTCAGGACGGAAGCAATCGCCAAAGCCAATATGGGTTGATGTAAGTACTGCGTCGTAGAGTAGCTTCAGATCTAGTAACGTATTTACTAACAAACTAGATTGGTGGAGGGACCGGGTATGCCCCGGCTTTATCAGATTTAAAACATGAGATTTTCCCTTCCTGTTGACAGTTAGTCAGATACAATATCGAGGCGATGGCGGCCTTTCTCCCAGTGGAATCATTTTTTGCTCATGTTTACCTCGTCGACCTCTCTCCCTCACTCTCCGAGATCGCTCGTCAGAGGTTCAGTCGACTTGGGTGGAAGAATGTTTCGGTGGTCTGCCAAGATGCGCGGGATTTTCGTCTTCCGAGCCGTACAAGTGACGAGCTCGTCAGTTCCGACAACAAGGTCAACAAGTTACGTCCAGCAACTGGCAGGGCGGATCTAGTCACGATGAGCTACAGCCTGTCGATGATACCTGGTATTTTCTCTATTCTAATGCTATTCGCTAAAAAGACCATCACATTTGACACAATATCTGTTTGAATTCCTAGATTACTACAGCGTTGTGGACTCTTGTACATCTTTATTGGGCCCGTCAGGAACCATTGGTGTATGCGACTTTTATGGTATGCTTATCCAGCTAAGAGCGTTACAGTTCGGTTTCTGACCTTTGAACAAACTAGTTCAGAGCATCGTCGACTTGGCGTCTCGAAACTATACCGGCGGAGTGTTCAATCGACATGTGAACTGGGTCGGAAGAGCATTTTGGCGGTCGTGGTTTGACGCTGATCGTGTTGCACTGGATGGCGCTCGTCGCGATTATCTTGAGTATCGGTTTGGCACAGTTATATCAGCTAGCGCAAGGAACTATCTTCTCGGTGGTATTCCTTACTATATTTTCATCGGATGCCAGAAAGAAATATATGGCAACCAGCCAAACCCCAGCAGCAAAGAAATAGTCGAGAAACTCGATGCTGCCTACACAGAATCCCCGTACCTCGCTCCAGCAAACCACCGCAAAGATGTATCAATGGCATTAGAAAAGCAAGTTGCTGAAATCAGATCCAAAGCCTACGAATCAGCCGTCATCAACCTAACCACGAATTTACCCTTGCCTTCTTCGTTCTATCAAAATCACCACTGGAGGATATATTATAACGATATGTTAACAAAACATACTCAGTTCGGGAATGAATACATCTACGCATTTACCTGGGAGGACCCCCGTGTGGACAATCGTTTATTAAATATTGGCAGTGACGATGTTATTCTGGCCATAACAAGTGCGGGTGACAACATCCTTGACTATTTACAATATAACCCCCGAAGAGTGCACGCTGTCGACCTCAACCCTACCCAAAACCACTTACTAGAGTTGAAGGTAGCGAGTTTTACCGCATTGGGTTACCGCGACTTCTGGAAGATATTTGGAGAGGGTAAACATCCTAACTTCAGAGAGTTATTAATCTCGCATCTCAGCCCCCACTTGTCTAGCCATGCCTTCCAATATTGGCTAGATCACTCCAATTCGATTAGCGCACGGTCCGGGGTGGGCTTGTATGAGACGGGAGGTTCTAGATATGCGATAAAGATGGTCCGCTACCTGTTTACAATCTTCGGACTTTCCGCAGAAGTGAAAAGGCTCTGCGAAGCACAGACATTGGACGAACAACGAAAGATATGGCCCCGAATCCGCCGCGTTCTGATGAGCAGACTATTGCATTGGGCTGTGGTTGGCACCGAGTGGTTCGCATGGAAGGCTGCGGGGGTTCCCGCTGCACAAAGGAACATGATAATCACTGATTTTCTCAATAGAAGTGGGCTTGCTGGGGGTGTGAAGAAAGATACCGAGGTTAGCGGCCAGGCTATCTGGGAATATGTGGTCAATACCTTGGATCCTGTTGTTAAGGACACTCTGATCAGCAACGATAACTACTTCTATTACCTTTGCCTCCAAGGTCGATATTCGAGAAGGTAGGAGTGAACCTTCCCCCACCCACCATCCGCGACTAAGAGCGCCCTTGGTATATGTCCAAAACGCAATCACTGAAGTACAGCAGATGTCATCCAAGCTATCTAACTCCCAAAGCCCACATGAAGCTTTCTACGCCACATGCTTTTGACGGGCTCCGAATCCATACCGACGAGATCAACGAAGTCATTGCAAGAATCACACCAGGCACCCTTACGATCGCGGTCGTAAGTTTTAGCTACTCGCGTGCTCCCCCGCCAAATTACTAACATCTGCTAACGTGCTAATATTATGTAGGTGATGGACTCGATGGACTGGTTCGATCCCGCGAAGGAAGATGCGTCGAAGCAGGCACGGGCGCTGAATAGCTCCCTTAAAATGGGCGGCCGCATCCTTCTTCGATCAGCCTCAATTCAGCCTTGGTATATAAAGAATTTCGAGGAAAATGGCTTCACTGCACAGCGTGTCGGTGCTAGATTTCCTGGATCATGCATCGATCGGTGAGTCGATTCAATGCTCGCTGTTTCAATCAATATATCTTTGAATGTATCTAACTGTGGTAAATACTAACGGTAACTGATACCAGAGTAAATATGTACGCTTCAACGTGGATATGCAAAAAGACCAAAGACATCGCTCCTCCCCATCCTGTCACATGTGCCACCTCTCCCTTGACGCTGGAGAGGACGAATTCCGCCTCAAGTAGCATGGATGATCTTGAAATTTAGATCAGGAGGTAGAGTGTCGTATTTCAAAAGATGGAGTTCCTTCTCCTTTTTTCTAAGTTTTAGATTTATATACACATACATATCTACGAGGCTCAATGTTTTCTCTTCTGGAGAAACATGATTTATGACTTGGAGGGTCTTTCGCCTTTCTTGGTGGTCTATCTTTTATACTGCATGTTAATAAATAATACCTCCGGCTGTACAGGCTATCTTGGAGACCGCCTAGTCGAATGTATTTTCACCAATGTTGTCAAACTCAAAATATCACAACCATCCATATCTCCAGCTTTCAGCCGAGATGTAAAAAATTGATGACGTCTATCTCATATTGCTTCTAAGGTCACACACAATTTCCCTAAAACAAGCGCAACTAGTTCGTTTACCGAGTCTTTTAACGACTAACTTTCCTGATAACCCTTCTAGACCCAATCCTTAAACTCCCATCCCCCCAAGAGAAGTAGGCATCTTTACCATGAGCGGGATCTCAACATCTTCAGGCTTCCCAATGATCTCCGCTTTGTGAACCAATCTCACATGGGACAAGCGCTCGAATCCCATGTGCTCGTAAAGATGAAATCCCACCTCAGATGACTCGGTGTATATCGGGAGGGCGAGCTGGTTGGCAAGGTCAATGCCCCATTGAATAAGCAAGCGGCCCGCTCCACCACGCTGGTGATCCGGATGCACTGCGACTGCAGAAAGATCTTTCCCCAACGCCAATGTCAATTTTGGACATCCCTATTATCATTATTGCCAACCGGTAGAACAATATCACTTACAGATATATCTGCGCCTGCCAAACAAATCCACTCTGATGTCCCACATGGGTCCCAGAACACTCATACATCGCTCCTTTTCCTCACCCTCCAACCAAGGAATGCCAGCAGGCCGCTCCCACCCGTTCTCCTCTCCCGGGCGCCAAAATATATCCCAGGAAGCCATGCCAACAATGTTCCCTGTGTCCGTGTCGACGCACTTCACGATGTGCGTCGTTTTGTCCTGCTGCGACCATTGGATTGTCCCCTCCCTATGGGCCTTGCGATCCACACCGCGTGGATAGAGGAAAGGCATGATCGGCTCATCTTCGAAGGCGGCGAAGAACACGTCGTAGACCTGATCGATCTCGGAAAGGAGAGCGGGAAAGACCACGAGCGGCATTTTTTACTTTTTTTCTTCTCCTATGCTGGCGTTGGTGTCTTGCTCAAACAATACGAGCACTTCTATACAACCAGATGCTATCATTGAAAGGGCTGAGAGTGGGTTGTTGGGGTGGAACATGAGAAACTCTCACGCCACCTGCCGGGTTACTACGTTCCTGCAGAGGACTATGCACGGTGTGATAATGGGATTGCGACAGGGGGTTGAAAATTCCGAGCTCCGCTGACGGCTGCTAAATTTACAGGGGTCTGGGCTGCAATACGCAGCGTAATGCGTACATAGGTGACAGGAGGCATGTAACTGTCCGAAGTGACCACCTAAAAGACAGTCACAGTAGCGGCCTTCCTAGGGATGGCTGGGGAGTTTCTTGAATCCATCAATCCAGCCAGCCAACCCGCCCGTTTTGAGTGGATGCTGTGGTTGAATTTTTTCGGCGTGATCAATCTGATAAGATCAGGGAGGGGCTCGTGGCGGCTCTAGCGCTGCCAAGCCCCACTTTATCAGATTGATAAGATTGGATTACGGCTGCCAGGGCTTGGCATCCGAGGATTCCCGCTTCCACGCTCTGGGTGCGACGTCGCTGCGACATGCGAGCGCGGAGCTGCTACGGCCGGGCGACGGAGGTGACGGAGGGATGGCGGATTCGCAACTGATAAAGACCCCCGATGGCCCTTCGTTTTTGTGCTTCTCTGCCCAGCTTTGAACGGTCCGCCCAAGTTCGCACTTTTTCTGCCATACTTTGCTTGCCCCGCTAGCTAGTTACGAGTACGCCTTGACAGCTCCCTACCCATAATGACAGAGACACAGCCCACCCTCAATGGGCTCGCAGCCAAGATCTCTGAGCTTGCAGGAACCTTGACCAAGTTCCTGCAGGAGAAGAATATTCCGGCGCCGACTTTCGCAGCGAATAGCCCCACCAGCTACGTGGGCTTAACGCCAGAGATTTTCATGATACGACAAGGGCTTGTGGACGCATTGAATGATATGTGGTACCTGACACAGGGTCCAAGTGAAAGTATTTTCAACTACGTTCACACGGTTAGAAGTCCCAACCTGGCGAAGAGTCCTTTTTTTTTTTTTTTTTTTTTTTTTTTTTTGGTTTGCTTGAACTATCTGGGCAGCAAAAGTCTGACGTGAACAGGCCATGCCAGATGCCGCCGCGCTCAATACTCTGAATTACTTCGACTTCTGGTCTGCTGTGCCGGTTGAAGGCTCTGCTTCCTATGCCGATATTGCGAAACACACATCCCTCCCTGAAGATGTGGTTCATCGCATCTTGCAACATGCAATGACGCTTCGGATTTTCTCTGAGACCGAGCCCGGAAAGCCCTCGTCCCGCGTGCAGCACACGTCGCGCTCGGCTGCGCTCGCCCGTTCTTCAGGATTAAAGGCTCTTGTCTCAACAATCCTGGACGATGCAGGCGCACCTATGATGGTCATGAATGAAGCGCTGGCGAGATATAACCGCGGGAAGCCCGCGCTGACGCAAGAAATGAATGAGTCTGCCTTCGCTTTGTTCCATAGGAGCGGTATATATGGCAACTATAGCAACTCCTGGGAGTTCCTGGAAAACGACGGCGAGGGAGAGAAAAAAGGTTGGCGGGCAGCGAATTTCGTGGAGTTTATGCGTTACGTGAAAGAAATCTTCCATCTGGAAGAAGTGGTACTTCAATCCCATGATTGGAAGGCGGAAGGAAAAGCAACGGTGGTAGATGTGAGTGGCTTCTTGGCCCATCCCCTCCCCCAAACTCCTATTGGACTGCGTCACTATGAATGGCTATTTCCATGACGAGGTTTCGCAGAGCGCAGCCAGCTGACACTGTACTCCACAGGTGGGTGGCTCCGCTGGCCATGACGCCGTAGTTTTAGCACGGAACTTCCCAGATCTCAACGTCATAGTCGAGGACCTGCCGAAGGTCAAACCTGTGTTCGATGCAGAGCTACCAGCGGAGTTCAATACACGCGTGTCGTTTGTCGTGCACGACTTCTTCCAGCCGCAACCCGTCCAGGCCGACATTTACGTTTTCAAAATGATCCTGCACGACTGGCCGGACGATGAGGCGGCGAGGATTCTGCGTGCTTTGGTTCCCGCCCTGAAGCCCGGCGCGCGTGTCATCCTCTTCGAATACATGGGCAAACAAGATAACGCAGAGGGACCCGCGCTGCCCCGCTCGATTCAGCAGAT
The DNA here is from genome assembly GCF_000150115.1 of Histoplasma capsulatum G186AR. Taxonomy (NCBI): domain Eukaryota; kingdom Fungi; phylum Ascomycota; class Eurotiomycetes; order Onygenales; family Ajellomycetaceae; genus Histoplasma; species Histoplasma capsulatum. The sequence goes on along the minus strand of NW_025544811.1, from coordinate 225,945 downwards.
GGGCACCGCGACGGACCTGAGGTTGATGGCGCTATTTAATGGGAAAGAGCGCGCGGTCGATGCGTGGAAGGGTATTTTCCGTGCTGCAGACGAGCGGTTTGATGTTGCCAGTGTCCAGGCGAATCCACAGACATTTTTCGCCGTGGTTGAGGCTGTGTGGCGTGGATGAGAGAGAGGGTAGCCTTTGCGGACCGTGAAGATAGTTTCATGAAGGACTATACAATTGAGCGGCTTGAGGAGACATCATTAAATCTCCCCTGGTTTTAGCGTGTTGCATAGCTTAGTTTTTGAGTGTCAAAAAGTGGTCTTCATAAAAAAAAAGGGAAACGTTACACTCTTACAAAATGAATTTCTATATTAGTCAACACCAATATTTGAACTCGTGAGGTTCGGTACATCTATATGTATATGTATTGTACCTCACTTACTCTTAGCATCCGACAGGGAGTAAGTAGTAAATCATACTATTGCTTTATGACTATATTAACCTCTTGTTGCTACACGAAGTATGTACATGAGCTATAACAAAGCGATTTGAAATTTGAAAATGTAGATAAATATTTCTTTTTCTTCTGAAGGTGATTGATTATACCAGGATTGCCTTGGCCAATTGAGAAGGGAGAAGTTTTCGATCTTAAAATGGAATGGCAAACAGGGGACACAGTGCCTTCAGGGGCAGCATGTGGGGGGCTCGGGCCGACAACAACCCCAACGGCAAAATGGGAGACAGTTTGCTTCAATAATTAACGGAAAAGGGCCTTTTTCTTTCTGGAAGGCCTTGGGAAAATGTCTGCACAATATACTAAATAAATGCAACTATGATGTGCTTGTATCAAGTAGTCACCTGTGCGAAAATTAAATACAACAGGCCTAGCTTGGACGAACAGCTCGCCGACTCAGGTTACATTTCTGCTTAATCTTGATCCCCATAATAAAAAACACCGTGGAGTCAAGGTGCTTTCACTCGGATTGGAGGCTGAGAACATTCGTTGTTCACTTAATAAATACAAGCCAAATACTTCCATCAAACACCCCAAACCACAGTAGACCACATCTGCCCCAAAGGAAAAGGCCAAGCAAAGTCAACAACAAAGTCTTAGAAAATGGATAACACTCTGCCCGCAATCCGAATCCTCCCCGCAGGAGTGGAGGATGTCTCAGCCCTCGCCCTGGTTGAATCTGATGCCTATTCCCGTGACCCCGTGACGTTATGCTTGATGGGAGAGCAAACGTCCGAAGGAATTGAGCACCGAGCCAAAGAGTTTGCGGAGGGTATAGCGAAGAAAGACCCAAAGACACAATATATCAAGGCTGTGCTGGGTGAAGACACGGTTATCGGCCTGGGCATATGGCACTTATACCTCGACGAGGAATCGAGTAAATCGCGGGTTGTCGATTTGGACCAGAAGGAGTGGGGTCCTGGCGCAAATGCGGATGCGTGCAGGGAGTTCTTCGGAAGGATTTTCAAAATGCGGGAAAGGATGTGTGGACAGAGGCATGTTGGTAGGTCCCCGTTTTCGAATTCCAGTCTTTTTTTTTTTTTTTTTTTTTTTTTTTTTTTTTTTTTTGGGTTTCGCCATCTGTCATTGGAGCCCTTTTTTCCTTTCCATCCACGTTCTTCCCCCCTTTCCCATGTATTTTCTAGGGAAGGACAAGTCTCAGATTCAGACACATGACATTTTTTCTCACAGTATAAAAAGTACTCGGTTGTCTCGCGACCAAGATTGCCCACCAAGGTCTTGGTGCTGGCTCTGCAATGTTACAATATGGCGTTGACATTGCGGATAAAGAGAATATCCCTGGGTGGCTGGAGGCAAGTCTGGAGGGCCATAATTTGTATAAGAAGTTTGGGTTTCAAAGATGCTGAATTCTTTACATTGGACCTAAACAAAATTGGAGGAGAAGGAGAGAGACCTATTTTTGGAATGTTAAGGCTTCCCACACAGAACTGAAGAGAGAAAAGGGGGAGAGCGCGTTTGTAAGCTGCTGGAATACCGCTTTCATTTTGGGAGATTGTATATGTGGATCGTCGGTCTCTAGCAAGCTTCTGAACATACCGAAAAGGACCGGTTCCATTGCTATATATATTCAAGCCGAATATCAATCAGGGGTAGACTTGAAGTGCCCAATGGGCAAGGCCTTGGTCAAACATAGGTTTCCACATCTTCTTAACCACCGCGTATCCGAAACAGATCAGCAGTAGAGTGGAAGAAAAGAGTTATATCTCAATGTACAGTCCAGATTTGGGTGGACTTTGGGTGGTTTCTTCTCATAGGTTTACCGCGAAAGAAGACAAGTCCTGAGATTTTAAAACCCCCCCACGGTCAGTTAGTTACTTCAGATGATGTGTGATTGGGATTGCAAAACACCCTGAGGATTAATTGAGGAGCGAATTGCCGTGGGCTGTACACTTAACAGCGGCTGTAGCTGTTATAGTTCAGTTCAGAAAATTACGCCCTTCCACTGACAACATGCCATCAACAGACATGGGAATGAGAATCTTGTGCAAGCCTGTCAATCAACAATGAAGTCGTTTCATTGGAGATTGAAGAACAATATGCGAATTTCCTGAGACTCTCTTGGATTCCTCTTGCGACTCAAGAACCATATGTGCTCTCAATTTCCTGGCTATTAAAGTGTGCAGATGAGCATCATGCAGTATTCTCACCTAATTGAAGTTGACAGAAGACAGTACCTATCCGTCCCGGACATTGAACATTCAGGGAAAAAGTCTCTGAGAGGGTGATGTAGAATCGAATTGGCTGTTGCATTTGAAGTCTACCTGCGGTAGGGTTCACAATCCCATTTTGAGGCAGGTGGGGTATATTCTGCTGTACCGATTCTTCAGAATTGACACGCTGATCCATTTGGCAATACGTAGCTGCCATTGCGGAGACAAGAGCTTTATCCCATTCTCTCACCTCCAAGAAATAACTCAGAGGATTGAGTGGGAGAATGCCTTTGGTTAGGGCAACTAGCTGGTTGGCCATTAACGACTTCAAGTTCATTGAAGCCTCTTGAACAGATCAATGTTGCATAGCAGCGTTTCCTAGAATCCTATGGCTAATCTGATCAAGACAGCTCTTGTTGGCCATATAACATGAATGAAATTCATTGCCAAAAATCATTATTGAAGGAATTCCCAGGTTGAGCCTCCGAGTTGCTCACGTTAATCCTATTTGGGAAAAAGATTTTGGCTTCCACAATCTCAACAAGTGACACCGAAGCGCGTCCGTAATTAATTCAAGTGGACTGCGACCTCCCAAATAATGAATGAATTACGGCTGATCGTCGACGGAAGGAGAGTCGAAGCTGAGAGTGGCTAGCACCAATAGGAGTCGAACACGCGCCGGTGGAATCCAGCTGTCGTTGCCCTGTCTCTGCCGTCGTACAGTCGATCGTCCGTCACAACCCACTGGCAGTGTTTTTTTCTCCTGTAGCCAAACATGAAGCGAAGTTACGAGGTAATCTAATCTAATCCATATGCTATACCCGATCTAATATTCAGCACAGAATGCTCTCAAACTCTTGGAGATGCGCCGGCGATGCGACCGGCCACCAGCGCTTGCAGCATCCCCAGTGACGCAGGATACAGCCATTCCTGGCAATAATAATATTCTGAGGGGTGTGCCCAGCCTAGCTGGAATGTCTGAGTGGTTGCGGATCTTAGGTCACTCGGTAAGGAAGGTCTCTGGCCTGCAATTGTGATACTTAGCTTGTTCTTAACCAGTGTCAGGACCGTGATCTTGACAAACTGAACATAGTCCATATTGCTGGGACGAAGGGCAAAGGCAGCACCTGCGCTTTCACGCGCTCTTTTCTCCATGCGCATGGTTTGAGAACAGGATTCCCAAGCCGTATCGGCTTATATACTTCCCCTCATTTGAAATGTATCAGGGAGAGAATACAGATCGACAATCAGCCAATAACGGAAGATATGTTTGAGCGATATTTCTTTGAAGTGTGGGAATGCCTGATGTCTTCCGAGATAGCGAGGTTGCCACGTTATCTGCAACTTCTGGCTCTATTGGCTTTCCACACATTTGTCAAGGAGAATGTTGATGCAGCAATATTCGAGACACACCATGGCGGGGAATATGATGCAACAAACGTGATACCGAAACCTGTTGTAACGGGGATCACCTCACTTGGCATGGACCACATTTCACAGCTGGGACCTACAATCGAGGATATAGCCTGGCATAAAGCTGGTGTCTTCAAAACCGGCACTCCTGCATTCTCCATATTACAGGAGGATGGTCCTCGTGCTGTTCTGGAAAAACGTGCCGCAGAGAAAGGGGTCAGCTTGACCTTCGTCCCAGCCAATGATACCCTTCCTGATGGCGGTAGAGTGCTCAGCATTCCGGCTCAGCGACTGAACTGCTCTCTTGCCCTTGAGATAGTGGGAGCTTTTTTGAAGCTCAAGGCACCTGACCACACAATTGACTTGGGTGACATATCTAGTGGTATTGAGAATTTTTCATGGGCCGGGAGATTCGAGGTGATAGAAGATGGAACATCACGATGGTTCCTGGATGGAGCGCACAACACGATGAGTCTGGAACAGACGGCGGAATGGTTCTCGAATAACACCAATGCTGCGGGTAGCCCAACGTAAGCCGGTTTATCCTTCTAACTAGTTGGGTAAACTACTAACACAGCTACAAAATATGGCTTAGCTTTCGTGTTTTAATCTTCAGCCACTGTTCAGCAGACCGCGACGGTGCGGATCTTTTAGAGTGTCTGGCGCATTCTATTTTGAAGCACAAAGCTGCGCCAAATTGTGTTATTTTCACAACCTACCAGGAGAGCGAGGGCGGGTCCACAAGAACAGGTATGTCAGCCGAAACTACACCACCACTGTAAACGTAATCCCGATTAACTTCTCCAATCTTTTACTTTTTGTTCAGGCAATACTGTTACATTATCCGAGACATCTTTTCCTGAACTCTCCGGTTTATACTCTTCAATATGGACGAGTCTTAGCCCCATATCTGTAGTTTCAATCGAGCCTACAATTGAGCGTGCAATTAAGTTTGCAAAACATCTAGGTACCCAACAAGGTGGAATGGACGTGCTTGTAACCGGGAGCCTATATTTGGTTGGAGGGGCTCTTAACGTTTTACAAAGACAAATTGGTTCAAGCTAACTGGAGCCCTCCTCAAGAATCATGTGCTTTTTGACGGAATGATACCATTAGCATGAATCTGATAATTACATTTCTCAATCCCTCACTGGTTTACAGAGCCATATTCTCCAATATTACAATTCATTCAACAAAATTTGATACACCAACTAGTGCAAGTTGTGTGAGACAAGCAGATTGAACAGGACCGTGCAACTGAAGTCAAATTTGAAAACTCATGGACGAATGTAACTACAATACATACCCATAATCGATCGACCTCTATCTATCTGGTTTTGAATGGCCATTTCGCGCGTTGAACAGATGGGAACACAGAAAATAAAACAAAAGAGCAACTGCCGGGCATTCAGCTAATCCCCATACTCATCCACAATCCATTGGCAGAATCCCTCCCACGACTCCTGCCAACGCTTTATCCTTTCAGCACGGATACCACTGCCATTGATGCCAAGTTCAATATCCTGAAGCCACTCGTCCTCAGTCTGGTCTTCATATATGCCCCACCGAACACTATTCTCTGCCAGTGATCCCAGCCCAGCCAGCCCGAGGTTCTCCCAACCTTGCAGTGCCGACCAAAAGTCATGAGACATTCCCGAGGTGCCTTGGCCTAGGAGAGCGGGATCATCGTTGCTAAGTGATGCTGGGACACCACGAGCTAGCAGCGCGGGAAGGGGATGCGCCAGGACCGTTGCCGTCAATCTCAGAACTTCATTTGAAATCGGACACGATTCAATAAGTATTTTCTTTTCCTTGACTAGATCAATCAGATCAGGATGTTTGTATAGCGAGAAAGCGTGCCCGATGCGTCGAGTCCTGAGCAAGATGGCGTCGTAGAGATTCTCATCTGTGCCATCGCCATCCCCTAGACACTCTCCCGCATGGAAAAAGAAGGGTATCTCCAGCTTCTCCTCGATGCATTTTTGCCTGAACCATATCAACTCCGGGGTCAAGTCTTTGAGAGTGCGCCCCATATCTTCCTGGCCCACGAGATCGAAGCCGGCGATTAAATGCGGGTGTGCCTTTTTGGCAAGAATGCAATTTTGCATGTCTTACCAGCAGGAGAGGAGTTAGTCAACGGCCTACACCCAGAGAAATTTACAGGCTTAAACGTACTTTGAATTATTTGTTCCGTGCCCATGGACCGTATCCCCGTCCAGATGATACGTCCCCCCCAAAAATTCTCACCCAGCTTCGTCGCCTTGAACTTCTCGATCTCCTCTCCGATGGCTCGCACCATCTCGCTGAAATCTCCACAGGGAGCATCCTCATGTTCACGCCAATATGGCTCTGTAAATGCATCTCTAAATTCCACCCACTGGACTCCATCTTTCGCGATCGTCTCAAGTAACTTCTGGATAAAAGCGCGTAGAATGGGCTCATAATACGTAATCGAGCCCAAAGTGACAAACGCAGACGTAAACTTCCGCCAGATCGCGTCGACACCAAGATGGTGCTCTATAGAGTCTTTTGCGACAATTGATGTCCTATCCTTCAGCCACGAGATAAAACCCTTCCGACCACCATCCGGGAAACTATCCGCAGCAGCATTGGCATCAATCAGCGTACCAGGTTCATATCCGGATTTCCAGACCGATGCAGAGGCTTTCGGCACGGCGCTCGAGTAAGTAAACCGCACCGCAGCCGTGCGGCGATTACTCTCAGAGTGTAGCGGTACCGTTGAGTAAAAATACATTCCCGGCGTCGCCAGTGTTTTCTCATAGAGCCAGCCAAGATCCACCATTGCTGACATGTGGCAATGAAGAAGGGCGCCCTTGGGCATTCTGCACGCGATTTTCCATAGCTTCGTGGACTCCATGCGCCTCTTTGCCAACATGAACATCATTCCGGGATATAGTTCTTCTTCACCACCCTCATCATTGCATACTTGGCGCCAGATCGTATTCTGTTCTTCGCTCCGGATGCGACGAACAATATCGCAGGCCTTCTGGGCTGTTGGTGAGAGGGAGCGGCGGAAGTCGGCATCTGCAGCGGTGTAAATTTCAAATGTTAGATTATCGGGCGGGATATTGTGCGATATCTTTTGCAATCGGCAGAATCTGCGCATGAATTTATTTTACGGGTAATATGTAGTAGCTAACCGCTGCGGTTTCCCCGCTCCTGTGAGATCAGTGCCTGGCGGCTCTGGAGATGTTTTGAGACACCGGAGCTGACATCGTCGGGGATGCATGTTGGGATACTATTGCTGCCCATGCCGAATAATGAATGCAAATCAAAGTCGGGTATCTGTGGCGTTTCTGTGGAGCAAGATTGATCAAAGACAACTCTCAATATTAACCCTTCTCCATACGAGGTAGAACTATTGTGTTCCAAGAATGAGACCAGTGGGTGAGAGCGCAAATGAAGAGAATAGGGTCCTCCCCAGCTCTGTGGATATCTCCGCGTAGATGTTCGGCTGTAAGCTCGAGGTCAGAAAATGACAGCTCCTCTATCAACATGCCGTCAGCTCCATTGGTGCCTGGGCATCAGCACGGCGATTAAACGTGTTTACATAGTACATTTTGGCCGTTGGAGCGGGGCAGTTTCGGAGCTTAGCCTGCTCTTTGGCGCGAACGGAAAAGGGCGCATGAATCGGTCACTTTTGATACTAGTACTGGTGCATGTAGTCGTCTCCATTATTTTGTTCTTACTTCTCAAGGCCGAAGAGAATTACCCCCAGTTACTACATTCGCATTCGCTTTTTAGTCAAAAGAAATCCCAAGGACCATAATTCGACAGAGTTAAGCTGAAGGCTATTCCATACTAGTATTCAAAAGCCGCTGGCGTCATACCAGATTTTGCCTCCATGCCTGAGGAGCCGTGCTTTCGATTGACTGGCGCTAGAGAAAACAACATTTTGTTGCGCACCAGGATTTACTTGGTATTTGATCTACAAGCCATTGCCTGTTGGAAAGTAGCTTTGACAGAAGCTCCGATTGACGTCCAAGATTACCAACAATGCCAGCAAATCCATAAAGTCAATACCCAAAACATAACCATATGACCTCACTGGCCCAAAGAACTCAAAAAAATAGGGAGAAGAAGGGGAAGGGAGGCGAAATGGGAGGGAAGGTGAAATCGAACATTTAAAAGACTCCCACCACCCATCAGCGTCGTGAGGGGGTTGAAGAATGAATCATCAACATAATATATTCAGTGACATTTTGATACCAAAAAAGGAAAAAAAAAATATCCTTAGCAATACAATCCCGATCATGTCCGGAATTAGAGATACGTGGAATACAGGTCGCCGCACAGAGCAGCAAGAATCGCAAAACAACCCGTTGCGGTCTAGCGGAGACACAGAGGGTGGCATGCAGGGCATGCATGGCTCCCAAGGAATTGGCCAGAGCGAATTGGGTTCATCTAATACCTACGGCACCCAGTCAACTCAGGGCTACGGTGCTGGTGAGGAGCAGCAGTATGGCCAACACAAAATGGGCCGCAGCAGCCAGCCGATGTCTTCTGGAATGGGACAAGGCCAGGAGGGAATCCACAACTTGGGAGCACAGGGCATGGGCAGTGAGCATCTAGGGAACCAGGGAATAGGAAGCGAGGGAATGCGGTCCGAAAACTGGCAGGATCAGCCTGGTGAAAGCCCGGGAAGAAAACGTGGCTCGCAGTCCTCAGAGGCTTCCGACATAAGCTCAGCATCCCAGGAGTCCCACGACGATAAGTCAGGTAAGCTTCTTTGTTTTGAGGTTAGAATGTTCTCGTTGAGGAGTTAAACAACGCTGCTGACTGGAAATAGGTGCTAGTGGCCTTTTGGAAAAGGCCAAGGATAAGTTGTCCGGGGTCCGCTAAAGGGAATTTATTGGATATGTTGGGAAATAAAAAGCATTCGCAAATTGGATAGTGGTGGCGATATTGTTCGATTTTTGTTCGTTCCTGATCATGTCAATAAAACGAGAAACAGGGTGATCTATATTTTCACACCTCCAAAAAAGATAATAATAATAATGAAAAAAAAAAAAAAAAAATGCCGGTGATGGCTAAAAAGTTGGCTCATAAGTTCAATTCCAAATGGGAAAAAATTCCAAAAAAAAAATCTTGCGTCAGACCGTTTCATCGTAGTCATATTGCTGGATTGATTTTAGACAAGTAGAATGTATACTGCAGTCTTTGGCTGTAGAAAATGTCTATTTACATATATAATATACACGCCAAAACATATCATGGTGTGTATTTATTCATTTGACCATTCCGGCTTCCGCTTTTCAGCGAATGCGGTCATTCCTGCAATGTGCTCATTAGAAACTGAAACAGACATACAATGGTAACTGGGGAGTCAAGGGCTTATGTTCATACCGATTTTCTGATCCTTACTGCCGAAAAGTCCGTGGAATAGACGTCTTTCATACTCCACGCCTTCCTTCAGGGCGAGTTCTTGGCTCTTGTTGACGACCTCCTTTGCAGCAACGACTGCGACACGGCTGTGACCCGCAATGACGCTAGCGGTCTCGACTGCCGCTTCAACCAATTCATCTTGACCTCCGTCAATGACCCGGGCAGCCAGACCCCACTCCCCAGCTTCTTTCCCGCTGAAGTTCTTTCCGGTCAGGATGAGCTCCATAGCTTTGCTCTTTCCAATTGCTCTTGTGAGGCGCTGGGAGCCACCAGCACCAGGGATAGTTCCAAGTTTGATCTCTGGTTGCCCAAATGTTGCTTTAGAGGTGCAGTATAGGATATCGCACATCATTGCAAGCTCGCATCCGCCTCCAAGCGCATATCCAGACACAGCCGCGATAACAGGGGTACGGATCGTATTTGCGAGATGTGACCAGGGGGCAATGAAGTTGTTCGAATATGCAGACGCGAAAGTGAGGGGTGCCATCTCCTTGATATCGGCGCCAGCTATAATCTGTCAACACTGTTTGTTCGATTGATATTCCTCAAGTTGGATGAATTACCCGCGAAAGCCTTTTCACTACCAGTAAGGACTATGGCACCAATGTCCTTGTCCTCATCATATTTCGTAAGGGCATCGTTCAATTCACGGAAAAGCGGGCTGGAAAGAGCGTTAAGAGCTTTTGGTCTGTTCAAAGTGACTACGTGATGTTTTGTCAGCGTGGTTATGTCAATGCCGGAATTCCACAATAAAATAAAACCACCGCAATTTCCATTGTCCAATAAACCTGTAAGTACATACTGAGGCCAACTCCTGGTTTCGGGGTCGAGACGAGGATATGTTCGTAGGCTGGAGAAGCTGTGGAGTAAAGCCGGCTGTTCCTCAAACATGAGGTCAAAGGCGTTGCAGCCACGCGCGCAACAAGCCTCTCACATTGTCTAACAAACATCTTAGATAGCGAGACTGGTAGCAACAGCACTAATTGGATAGCAATGAGACAACAATTGAGATGCCCGCGCTGCCTTGCCTCCTCTTTGCTGTGGTTGTGATGGTTGTCCTTGCTCCACCGAACTATCTCACACAGCCGGAGCTCGGTGAAGGTTTTGCCGAGGCCAACCGATAGGTCTATCACGTGATCATATAAGATGAAACACGCTAACCCTAATCAGAAACCTTTTTACTAAGCCAATTGTGGCTTGAAAATCTTCAGCCACGTTTTGCCTTTCCGACCAGATATCAAATCGTGACTGACAGAGAGCCAAGTTCTACCTCTGGCGCGCAATTCCTGTGAACTGCCGTGGTCTGCGTCGGATATCCCTTTCGCCGTGGATTTGTGGGAATATTGCCGATTTATTCGTTTGTTCATTTTGCGCCATGGATGCCGTTGAGCCTGACCAGACGCCTTTTGCGGCAGTGACGACGCAAACCTCAAAGCTGACTCGGGTATGTGGTTTCCATGCTATATAGCATCAACGCAGTCTGCTGTAACAGACTGTGGATTTGGGGCCTTTAAATTTATCTACCCAACTCTTTTCTTTAGCTAGCGAAGATGGCTGATGCTGATGCTTTGTTTGATTTAGAAATACCAAGCCTATCTTGATGCCGCAACCCCTTACACTACATACCGATGGATAGGCACTGGCCTTCTGCTTGTTGTCTTCTTCTTGAGAATTGTTATGGCACAGGGCTGGTATATCGGTACTTCCTCCCCCGCCGATTGCACAGGACCTATCTTTACTGAAACCCATCGTTAAATTGAAAACTAATCCATTGACCGGCAGTCGCCTACACCCTGGGAATCTATCTTCTCAACCTTTTTCTTGCCTTTCTACAACCCAAGTTCGACCCATCTCTCACGCAGGATGAGGGCCTAGAGGATGGCGAAAGCTCTCTCCCAACCAAACAGGACGACGAGTTCCGCCCTTTCATTCGAAGACTCCCCGAGTTCAAATTTTGGCATTCGGCCACCCGGGCGATCTTCATCGCATTTCTCTGCTCCTGGTCGGAGATCTTCAATATCCCCGTCTTCTGGCCTGTCTTGGTGGTCTACTGGTTGCTGCTATTTGGCCTCACGAGTATGTTCTAAATAAACTACCCTCAATTTCATTCTCGATAACCCCATACATATGTCAAGCACCTGGATATTGATATTCTATATTAGTGCGACGACAAATACAACACATGATTAAATACCGCTACGTCCCCTTCACGTTCGGCAAAGCGAAATATGGCCGTAGCTAAAGACAGACATAATCCATATCTGTTTCTTGCTCCTTACGACTTACTATCCCCGCGTCCAACCGTTCGCCTCCTTTTCTATGTCCTTCTTCTGCGTCGTACAATCTATTATTACTCGCCAGCATATGCAAATAAACAATAAATATAATAACTGAAATTGAAAATGAAACGGAAGGCCACATGGCGCATGGCGCATGGCATGGCAATATTTATATATGTGTGCTGTCTAACTTCCTTTCAACTGCATTCAATTCCCTATTCCCATGCTCTTCTGTGTATAAATAGGTTTTAGAGACGGTGGTTGTTCTAAGCATTTGTTCCACTCTCAAAAGGAACAGCTTTGCTCCTTTTCAAGTGGGCGGTTTTTTTTTTTCTTCCGCGAAGATATTCCAAAATGATTCGGCCGTTCGTCGCTTTTCCTTGATAGAGCACACGACCAGAACCAACAACTGAAGCATTTTCTGGCTTTTCTTTACTTCTCTTCTCTTATATTATTCCTAATTATTATATTGTCACAATTGTCGTTTTTACCCAGCTGGGTGTATCATTATGAGACCAATAGGTATTCCTGCGACAAAAGGGATCGTTGAGTTAAGTGTATTTTGCTTTTATTTCTTAACTTACATAGTAAAAGAACCCAAATTCCCCTTTGACGAATCATTCGATTTACCCTTTGATAGAAAATGGCTTCAAACCATTGAAAATAGAATCAATGAGATGTAAATAAAGATACAGATACAGAAATATTATAATTCAAAAGGGGTTAGATACCAACCAGGTGAATATTTATGATGAAAACAACACAGCAGACGGATGGAAAGCCCTTATAGAGAGAGGGACGATTCAATGAGAGACTTTCAACGTGTATCTGATACATCTCGCCTATCGCATCATTAATACCTGCGATACATTCGAGTTCACAGTCCCACTGTTGGTCTGGGAGCATTGTCTTGTCGCTTAGTAACAGTCCGAACACGAGCCGACTGCCTGTTTAGGCCTAGTGACGACCATGGAATCGACGACAAACAATTGTCCACGAATGTCGAATGTCCATTTCGGGATCGCTTCGATCTTGCACGGATCTGCACCCTTCTGCTAAGGCTTTCACCATGCAATGGCAGTCTGGTCTTGTAACTCAAATGAGTGGCTTCGGGCCTGATCCATCCAGTTGGCTCTTGCCATCGCCAAGCTGCTTGACAGCTTTAACTTTTCAGCCCTCCAGCGTGACGCCATAGGAGTGCTTGCCGATGGCTCTGCTCGTATTGTGGAGCTCTAACAAAGCTATATATTTGCTGGGTTCCAGCACTCCCAAATACGCAGCTGCCTCAGATACATTAGTTTTTCTTTTTCCATCGGGGTTGTCCATCCGCCTGGCAGCTGGCATTGATCTGGTGGTTGTTCCTATCCTTCTCGGGCAACAATGGAGAAAGGCGGGAAGCAGGTGATATTCCGCTTCAAAAATCCGCCGGCACAACCAAGGGCGTCACGGAAACAGTCGTCGCTCGTTTGCGAAGGCCAATCGGGTGATCCAGTGTACCATCCACGAAAGGCACATCGCAAATCCCGAACTGGTTGTGTAAACTGCAAGCAACGACGGATAAAGGTAACAGTGTCCATTTATCTGGAGTGGCTTCTACGTATTTCTAACGAAATGATGGATTAGTGTGATGAGATAAAGCCATGCTGCCGGAGATGTGAGATTTATGGCGTAGATTGCACTTACTCATCTCCAAAATCATCACCCAAGATGCAGCCATTGGCGATGTCTGGATATACTCCCTCACCGGACGGACACTGCCAAAATATGGCAGCGAGCGATTTGGCTTGTCATCTAGAGCGTCTTTTGTGTCACACCGATAATGTCTTTGTATCGGGGTCATTCCGTGCACAGGCATACAAGTGTCTATATCTTTTTATCAACAGACTTTCTGGAAGAGTCCCCGCGACTCCAACCTTCGCCGCGGTTATCAAGGGGGATATGATTCGGCTGGCATTGCAGGTGTGTCAAAATTTTTGTCCAGATGTTGAGTCAATGCCAGGGAAAACGGATATTAATGCCAATATCTACTCAACCTAGACACCGTACCTTATGCACGCTATATTAGGAATCTCCAACGCGTATTTAGCAAGGGCCTTGCCGAGTTCTGCATGCTACAGAGTTCGAGAGACTCGCCATCTCATAGATGCGCTTCGTCTTTATCAGCAGGAGTTGAAGTCCCAGATCACCAAGGATAACATGGACGGAATAATGTCGACGTGCATGTTATTATCGGATGTCCCTCTATTGGAAGTGGAAAACTCACCCTCCGACTCATTCGTATTCTCCTCTGACCCTTCGGCCCTAAACTGGCTTCTAATGCAATCCGGCCTCTCACGCCTACTTCCGTACACTCAACCGTACCTTTCAGAAAGCATCTGGTTCGTGCCCTTCATGGAATCGTATAACGAATATCTAAAAACTAGGGACCGCCGCACCGGTCGGGAAGGACTCCACGCTGAGCTTGCCCAGTTATGCGAAATAAAAGACGACAGCAACGACGAGAACAACACGTACCATGAAGCCCTCCGAAGCCTCATGCCGATTCTGGACATGGAAACTAACCACACCAACTTTGTGACCATGGCTTCATATATGGGTAACCTGAAGCCTAAGTTCACCGCATTAATTGGGAACAGGGAACCTAGAGCGCTTCTTATTTTAGCGTTCTGGTTGGGCAAAATGTGCGAAGATCCGTCCTGCTGGGTTTATGCGAGAATGCATATGGAATGTCTGGCTATCTGCATGTATCTTGAGAGCAATTCGGATCCCCGAGTAGTTGGTCTTTTGGAATACCCGGCGTCTCGGTGCGGTTACGCGTTAAAACACAACTAAGAGGACGGTTCCCTTCGGCTGGGAGAAATGGAATATGCTGTAGGCAAAATGCGTTTTGAAATGTTTTAAAAAGGGCTTTTGTTTACCCCCCTTTACCAAAAGCGTTTACCTCATGAAATTAAGCCGCGATAAATAGCCTGCGAATATCTTGTGGGGAAATCACATCCCCCTTCCCTACCAAACCCCCGCCCCCCAACCCGGGCTCCCTCCACTCGCTCCTTAATGGCACTCTCGTTCATAGAGATTGGATCATTAGGTATATGAAAATCCAATATGGGCTTTTGGGAAGAGCAAAACCCGAAACTCCTTCATTTTTAAGTCTACTGAATTGCTCTAACTTTAACTGCACTCGATAAATGGATTGTACTTGTACATACAGTGTACAAATATGTCTGGACCAATTTGTAATATTTACAAAAGGAAACGAACTCTCTCATCAGCCTATCCCAACTAGATAAAAAAATTAAAATATCTGATTGACCATACTAGGCCCACATCCCCCTGAACTTCGTGTTGAACTCCGCCTGCAATAGCTTGAATCCTTTCAGCACATTGATGATCCCACCACGATCCATTCCGTCCCATGGAGCCACGGGTTCGTCATCGTCCCAAAAATGGCTCGCTGCGGGAGCACCGTCATCTTCGTCACCACCACTTTCCTCCACATCCTCATACTCCCAGCTGCTCACCACCTTCTTCTTTTTCTTGATTGTTTTTGCAGAAGTCATTAGGGCTGCGGTGGAACGAGCAGTTGTTGTTTGCGGCATATGCCGGCTCAAAACTCCTCCCGCGTTTCCAAGTTCCATGCCACCAAATCCATCGTGCATTGCTCCCACATCCACTTCCTCCTCATGCATGTCCCCGGTTCCCATGACCTCCGCTATATCCGCCTCCGTGCCCGGCGCCAGCTTGAGGAAGTTTTCAAAACTCGTCACAATCGTTGCAAGGACTAGGGAAAAGTCATTCAACAAGTACCAAATATCGCCCTTTCGAATTCCATTGTCCCTTTCAATAGCGTTAACATTGCCGTGCTTGAAGAAATCGTATAAGTACGCATTTAGCGGTACCCTATCCTCCTCGGGATAGAGTCCCAAGTACGGAACAACAGCCTTTTCGAGCCAGACGCCGCTGCGGACTGTTTCGCAGAGATCAGAGATGTTACTCCACTTGTCTCCATGTCCTGATAGAGCATAAAATGCTGACGTATACTTCGAGGGTGATTGACCAGTAGTCTGTCCCAACTTAACCTCGATATCCCCACCACATTTCATTCCCGTGAGCGGTAGCTCACAGTCTGGCTCTGTAATATGTTGATCTACAAACGTCTTGACATAGGTGCTGTATGTCTGAAATATTTCCTGATTACTGCGACGTAGCACCTTAGCCGGTTTGCCAGGCATGGGTGGAAGGACAATAACCGAAGTCGACCTTTTGAATGCGGTTTTCTGATTTTCCAGGGCAGAGAGCCGCAGGTATTTGCGTCCGAAAAGGTGAGACAATACCAGCATCAGCGTAAGGAGTTTCTGTTCGGTGCGGGTGTCGAGATCTCTGCATAAACCATGGAAATAGCCATCCTTCAGCAGCGCGTGGAAGGCGAAACTAGAGTTCTCCACAAAATAGAGATGAGAGACGCATCCTGCAAAGTTTAAAGGCGCGCCGTCCGGTCCTAAAAGATGATTGCGGCGTAGGAATTCGATAGAAAACCGTAGATGATGCAATACAGGGTCTCGTGCCTCTCCTCCACCAAGGTAGATGTGTGGGCATGAGAGAAGGGAGTTGACCATCTTCACCGCATTAGGCGCCTGCTTCGATTCATGCAACAATGTGAAAAGGCGGAGTACCAGGCTAGTCGTGATGGGAAAATGGCCGTGTAGATCTGGAAGTCTTGAACTAAGTAAGCGGCAGATTTTTGAGTAGGGAAGACCCTGAAAGACAACATTTCCAAGTACATCAAAGCCTCGACGGCCAGCACGGCCAGCAGCCTGACGGAAGTTGAGCGCGGTGAGGTAGATAGAGTCGCCGGAGAACACAACAGTCTTGCAAGGCATGTTAATACCAAGCGCAAGTGTGCCAGTGGCAATAACAACCCGTAAATACCCCTTTCGGAAGAGTATTTCACACACTTGGCGGTACTTACGGTTCATGCCAGCGTGATGAACACCGATGCCACGTCGTAAGGCAGCGATCAACCGTTCCGGGACAAAGCGTCTCCTCAGTTCCTGAGCGTGTAACTCAAATTCGGATGGCGTGAGCTTTTTGACGTCGGCAAGATGAAAGCCCTCCAATGGGGCTTCAGGATCGAAAGATTCAAAGACACTGGCTTCCGCAGTTGCCTCGTCCCACATGCGATCCTCTCGAGACATTTGGTCATTGCCCTTCTTGCCCTTCTTCACATCAACCGGAGCCGCCTTCTTGGCCCGTTTGTCTTTGGATATTTTCCAAGACTCAAACGCAGTAACTTTAGCTTTCCAAGCTGAGTTCGATGCTTTCCATTTTTCTTCTGCTTTCTCAAATTCACTAAGCACTATCTCACAGAGCGCCTCGCAGGCGCCTCGGTCATAATTGAAGAAGAGCGCTGGAAGGGCGCCTTGTTCGTGGAGCGAGCAGATGAGCGGAACTGTCGTGTCTAAGAAGTTGTTACGGACGACAGTTGGTGAAAATTCAGGCTGTCTGGAATTGCCAGACGAAATCTGAATATCGGGCCGTTGGGCACTTTTCACGGAAAATTCAAGCGCTTTTAGGACTAAATCAAAAGGCGATTTTGGATCCATGATCCAGGTCTTCAAAAGCGGTTTGAGTCGAGCCTCCCAATTGATAATGTCGACTTTGCGAATAACGCTTGGTAGGGCAACGGAAGGGTCAAGCGATTCGTCCACAGGAAAGCTTGCTGTTTGGTATTTCACCATAGCCTTCCAGAGTAGCCAGCAATCGCGTGCCTCGAAAGTCAGGTCATCTGGCATTCCCCTTGAACGGTCAACAATGGACGCTACTGGGTGCATATATGCCATACCAAACGCATTGTCGAGACCCGTGGGGGCGAAAGGTACGGAGTTTGGTAAGCCATTGAAGTGAAATTTGGTTGGTGGGTTGTAAACAAATTTCCGCAAATCAGAATAGCGGTGGCGATGTTCTATCGTAGTGAGATCGATCCCATTCTCCATCTGGGTCATGCGGAGCCAATTGCTGAACTCCTGTGGATTTCCAACTGTAGCAGATAAAGCTATAACAGGACAGGGGGCAAGGAGCAACAATTGCTCCCATACAACACCATCATCCACTTGGCCGATGCAGTGTATTTCGTCGAAAATTATGCGCTTGACTCGGGGTGACCATGAATTCGCATTCGATGGCGCAAGGAGCATAATCTGTAGAATATGTGGAACCGTAACTAGAATTTGACAGCCGGTAGGGTTGTTGATGCGGTAATCGCGGGTATGGATGGCCCATACAGACATGCCACCGTGCTTGAAGGACTTCGAAAATCGAGCTTGGATTTCGGCAGCGACCTGATTAACAAGAGCCTTTGTTGGAGCAACATACACCAATACACTGTTGTAGTCTTCTTCAAGAATTTTTTTCATCGCGTAAAATCTGTAGCACGGAGTAGTGTTAAACACTGAAAACTTGGGATATTATGAAGTAACAGGGAAGAAAAGCTCTCACGGAGCGAAACCCACGAAATAAACGTCTTTCCTGCGGAAGTAGGTGCAACCACGAACAAGCTTCTGTTGGCATCAATCTCGTCAAGAACCTCCCGCTGCCACTTGTCAGGCTCAAAATCACGGACACGGGGATCGCGGGCAGAATCCATATTCCGATCAAAGAAAGGAGCAGCATGGCTGAGCTGGAATTCGGTAGGAGACAATCCGATATCCAGAACTCCATTTTTAGCAGCTTCTAGAAAAGGAAACCTCACAGCCGCTTGCGATGGCTTCAGACTGAATTGAACTCCAAGCTCCACCTGTGGCAACCGAAGGGCTTTGACGGTTTCTGTAACATATTCCGCAATGTCAGGGGTTATTCCTTCCTTGATCTTAGAAATACGACAAACCATATCCCAAATGAACGCTGCAATATGGAGTGACGGGTCCCGATCACCAGCATTGCATCTAGTTATCCACAGCTGAACCAGAATGTGCAGCAGATAAGTCGAAACTTCAGCTTCTATCACGACGTAGCTGTTGTGTGAACGTTCAGCCAAGTATTTCTTGACGTTCGTGAACCGGATAGCCAAATCAGATTCTTTATCGAAAGTAGCTTTCACTCTGGACCATGCTTGAAGCTGCTTTTCCGTCTCTTCCGTTTTCCTTCTCTCATTTTTCGCGGCAATAAGATCTTTCGTGAGATTCCTTTTGCTGCTGGACTTCAACGGACCTTTCTTCTCATTAACTTCAGAACGAAGAATGATATTGGGTTTCGACGCCGATGGCTTCTTCTGCTTTTCGTCTTTCCCAGACTGTACGAAAATAGTCTCCGGTTTTAGTATTCCACCTGTCGCATTAGTTAGGCTTGCCGCGTAATCCGCCATCTCAGACATAAAGCGTTGATTGCGACGATTAGCAAAGAATGCTTGCTTTTCTGTCATTTTTGGAGCAGCAACTTTGGCGCCAACGGGACGACGACAGTTATGCCAATGGCTAAGCTCTTGGAAAACCCGTGATGCTGTTTTTGTAATTTTGTGCGTATGGGATTTGTCGATCGCGAGTCGGACAGGCGCCAAGTGACGGTCAAAGACAGGATGGGCGAAAGGGAGCACGCTCCTAGAAATTTCTTTTGAAGTGGTTGTGGTTTGGGTGTTCTCGGATTCCCTTACATTCTTTATTGCGTTCCCAGATACGCCATTTCGCACTTTGTTTCCTTTTAATCATCGACGAAAATGTGAATGGGAGAGCTGGAGAAGTGTCAACTTACCCGAGATTAATATTTCAGATGTAATGCTGACTCCACACAGTCGCTTCACCCATATAATGAGAGACTCGAACTTTGAAATCACTGACGAATTGGAAATATTTTGTGAAAATCCTAAGTTCAAAAGATGGAAAAATATTCTACCATCAAGTAGATCAGCTAAATCGCAATAAGTTGTGTTTTTGCCCACAAATTCTTTCCAATAACCAGATCTGAGAACTTGGTAGGCAGATGTGATAAATTTTGAGAAGAAAATACTACCCCGGTTTGATTTGGGGTTGACTGCGCGATCGGAAAGACGACACTCATGCAGAGTGGCAGTGTGTATCAGTATTGCTTCTGATTCCGCGGCACTGTGTCCTTCCAGGACACCGTATTTGTACATCAGGCTCAGCGTCATGACGACGACAAGGTCACGCTGGGTCAGGTCCTGACAATCGGACTTCTTCAAGATGTTCTGGAATTCTTGCAAAATTTTCAAGTCCTGCGGGTCTCTTGCTCCCCTTTTTGATTCAGGGATACCACTCGTGTTTAAATCCAATTTGGCGAGCTCCTTGGCGACGATCTCGTTAGCATCAGTATCGTCCAAATTGCTAGAAGCAGACTCTGATTCCGCATCAGACCTTCCGTCTTCATCATAAACCCCGCTAGTAATCCCAGTTGGCTCATCATCAGCAGTGGACATGTATGGGGACGCCTTTCGAGCCCCTGTTGCGCTGCCTGTCACAATTATCGCCATTACCTGCTCCCCGGTCCATATCAGTTCTCTCATATCCAGGTAATTGGTGAGAATGGGAACGAAGGGAAATCGAACGCACCTTGGTATCCCGACATTCCAGACCATTGAGGAGGGCAATACTATAACCTAGGCAAACGAACCAGTTTATCATTGACCGAAAACCAATAGCATGACTGGCAAGATTGATCGGAACTGCTGATTCAACTTCTTCAAAACTGTAATCACTCTCCTGGCCATCTTCGCTTTCGGGGCTGGCACTGCATTCAACTCCCGGCTCAATATTGACAAAAGCACCGTCATGACACATGATAAAATACGCTCGAGAGGCAGTCAAGAAGCTCTTAAAATCGCTGGCATAATAAGAATCAAAAACCTTAACCTTTGTACGCGAAGTTCGACCGTCCATATTGCTCTGGAAATGCTGGATAATAGATTCTCGGGCCAGAAGGTACCTGGAATGCAGGTTACCCGGGATATTAGGTGGGATGCATAGCTTTGCATTGTCCTCAAAAAAGACGAGATGGAAAGTACATTTCCGCTGGTGAATTCCGCGCAGAAAATTCTCGATAATATAGGTGGCATGTAGCAGCTGGAAGCCAGGGTTAAAATCTAGTTTCTTGTTTGAAAAGGTGTGGGCAAGCAGCGAGTCGCCTTCGATGAGAAACAACTCATCACCTGCGTAATCTCCCACCAGGTCGACACTTCGGGATTTCAGACCCGCATACCTAAAAGTTATGTATTAGATCGCATAACGTTGTCTCTTTTTATTGTGGAGAGGGGTATGTTCACCAATGTAAAACAGCCTCTGTCTTTCCCATATTCAGACACAGCTAGTGCAAGGTAGAGCCTGGAAAGATAATGGAAAAACGATTTTAGATCTTAACTTATCATAGGCGGTTGGAAGACCTGCAAGGCGTTCAAGGAGGGTTTCCGTAGGGAAACAACTCATAAAAACAAGCAAATGGGGCGATCAGGTTCCTCTGTTTGGGTAATAGAAAGCCAGGACAGAAAAACTTATAGAAAAACAAGAATAGCTATTCCACAAAGTAAGTGGAAATATGGCTTATTCCTATCTTTATATCCTTTCCAGGCCCAGGGACATAATGCCCTCTATGGCACTGGATGGTTCAAGCAGGAGGCCTCGCTGCAGAAGACACGCCTGACACTGCAGACACTGCCAATGGGCAGCAAGGAGCCTAATGAAATTGGAACGAAAAGCCCATCAAGCCATCAATAGTTGAAATCCAAGAGAGCCTTGATGATCATGGACCTGATGTAAATAATGGCAGGAAGTGTTTTATGGCTAGTTTCAGCCTTGTTGGAGGCCTCACTTTGTTTTGTGTGGGATGCATTGCTAGCCATAACACCTCCATTAACACTGGGCGGATGAGCATCACCAACACCAGACAGACCAATTGCCCCGACGCAAGGTGGATGCGCGAACCAGGATATGCATCAGCAAGGTCTGACGTCTGCATATACTATCAGTGCTCGCGCCCCTACCGAACGCCGTACAGTGAGAGATATGATCCAATACTATCGTTTGATATCTTTTGATCTCCAGTGTTAACCGCCACGGTAGGGGAACATGCAAACGGAGCACACAGCTTAAGGGGGGATTGAGGCACACTGGTGCCGTTCTTCAGCGACAAGGATTGCGGGCCAGTTAGCCGACCCAGAATCTCGCATATCCTCACTGGCTGACCGGTTTGCCAATTCCTGGTTTGGATTCGGAATGCACGGGATAAATGGAATGGATGGCAAACGAGGGGCAAACGTTGCCGAGACGATGGGAACACAATGCCCAGACAGAGGACATAGACCAGGGAAATGTGCATATAGTTATTTGCCTCTAAAACTGGATGCTTCGTTAAAGAAAAATTTCGTTGCCTGTAACTAAGGTCCATGCCGCGCTTCATACAGGACCGACCACAGGGAGTGGGGAGGAGGAGAATAAAGGTAGATTGATGGGGAAAACTCGGCTTGCTAGGATGTAACCCTAGTTGCGCCATGGGCCACTCAAACGGAAATAACCACTACCACAACAATTTTACTATATCTGCATAAATCTTCTTTGTCGATATATATATGCGTAGTCCTCGCCATGTATAAATAAAATGCGCCTCAATTGCGATCGGTAATTAATATAAAGTGGAAACTCAGTTGAGACATCAAATAATTTCTACACCGTAATGCACTTCAATGACTGATTGGAAAAGGAGTTCCAAGTTATTATAGCAGCTTATATTTCAGAGATACCCAACTCAAAAGCCGACACGATAACTATATAGAAAAATAATTTGTTTGGAATTTTTTTTTGGCCCTGGAATGGAAAATGCGTCAGGATAGCCACTTTTGATATAAGTACCAAAACTATGGTTAATATCAGGGCCCCGAAAGAAAACACCAGAGTTGTCCTGCGTAACTAGTCTTGCAGCCTATCCTCTTATGTCGTTATCCAAGGATGTTTAAATCCATTAATATCCTGCCAAGTACCTAGAATGGTGAAAAGGGAATGAAAGGAAAATTAAAAGGGTAAAAATGAAAAAACAAAACAAAATAAAATAAAAGTCAATTCAACCATAATAACCGACGTTCAGTATTCAAACCTGTCAACCCCAATATCCAACCGAACGACATAAAATGTTCTTAACGCGGCTACAGGCGCGGCTGCGACTGCACCTGCGACGCCACCAAAGCTTCTGTGGATGACTCAATGGAACTTCCCAAGTCCTTATTGACGCGGTTGAACATGCCATACGCCGCCTTGCGCACTTTCTGCTCAGCATTGCACAAGTGGCCCGCCACATTCTTGACAAAGTTCGCTTGCTGGCCAGGTTGGCGACCCAGAACCTGCCAGAGGCCATTGGCTTGCACGAAATCCTCATCGGTGACGGGGAGCTGTTTCGCGAGGACAGCGCCGGTCCACTTCTCGTGCTCCTGGCTGGCTTTGACGGGCATGTAATTCATCCGGCGGAAGGTGGATGGATAGTTGGGGTTGGCGCCGTAATTGCCGTTGACGGCCATCGCACCGTCGCGCTGGTACGGGTTAAAGGCGCGCAGCGGGCAGTTGACGGGGATCTGCTGGTAGTTGACGCCAAGGCGGTGGCGATGGGTGTCTGGGTAGGAGAAGAGGCGGGATTGCAGGACTGGGTCTGCGGAGGGCTCGACGCCGGGGACCAGATGTGAGGGCGAGAAGGCAGCTTGTTCCATCTCAGCGAAGTAGTTTTGTGGGTTCTTGTTCAGAACAAGGCGACCGAAGCGGCGGAGAGGGACCTCCGAATGGGGCCAGACCTTGGTCAAATCGAAAATGTTCCAGCGGAATTTCTCGGCCTGTTGAGGACTGAGGACCTGGACGTAACAGGTCCAGGATGGATATTCGCCGCGCTCAATGGCCCGGAAGAGGTCCTCGGTGTGCCAATCCGGATTTTCAGCGGCAAGCTTAGTGGCCTCCTCGTTGGTCAGAGTCTTGCTGCCTTGGTCAGTCTTGAGGTGGATCTGAACGTAGTTGAAACCCCCGTCCGGCGTGAGCCACTTGAAAGTGTGTCCGGAGTAGCCATTCATGTGGCGGTAAGAGTACGGGGTACCACGATCACTGAACAGATGCATAACTTGGTGGATTGCTTCCTGATGGGTGGACAGATAGTCCCAAAACATGGTGGCATCCTTGAGGTTGGTCTGGGGGTTCCTCTTCTGGGTATGGATGAAGAGAGGGAACTTTGAGGGATCACGCAAGAAGAAGACTGGCGTGTTGTTGAAGACCCAGTCCCAGTTGCCCTCCTCAGTGTAGAATTTGGTAGAGAAACCCCTCGGGTCACGAGCGCTGTCGGCGGATCCCTTCTCCCCACCAACAGTGGAGAAACGGGTAACAAGCTTTGTCTTTTTTCCCACGCCCCTAAGCATGTTAATGGTGGTCTATAGTAATCGTTAGCATAGAACATGGTTCTGGGTATGTCTGCAACGCCGCAGATGATGGTTGCAAACAAAAGGACAAGCAGAGTCTTTGACTTACGATATCGCTGATGTCGTCCAGCACCTCGAATTCACCGTACGCTCCTGCACCCTTGGCATGGACGACTCTTTCAGGGATCCGTTCGCGGTCGAAATGCGCGAGGAGATCGATCAGGTGGAAATCCTGAAGGAGCAAGGGTCCATTTTCTCCAACGCGCTGGGAGGACTCGGGGTCCATAACCTATTTATCCGTACCATCAGCATTAGACGAGATGCAACGGTTCTTATTAATGTATCTCTCATTGATCTGCTCTCTCTAATGATAGCCGATCTAGTGGGGACAATACGACAAATTATTAAGAGCAGACGCGAAACCTACCGGACAGCCATTGGAGTCAGTGTAAGTTGGAGTATCCTTGTATCGGTACGAGTCTATATGGCAGGATATTGGTTAGCCCCTGTCTTTGATATCGTTGCCCGCGTCCTAGACACGTCCGTCCATGTATATATCTAGATTAAGTATCGGAAATAGTGGACCGTGCTGGGAATGGTGAGCACATACTGAAGGTATCGTCGGCACCCATGATGGCGATTTGAGAGTCTAGCTGGCTGGGAGATGGTACCAAGAAGTAGATCGACCTAGTAGTCACAACGGTGGGTTGCCCCTTAGCATAAGATGACACTCGAGACTTGGAAGCAGAAGAGGTTTATGGGAGGAGCAACGACGGAGTCGCACTAAAGAGGGGAAAGGGGTGTCTATATATATCGCCGAGACCCCGCCATGGAATCGTCCCCGAGGATGAGCCGCGTGGGGCCGCCCATGGATGCACTAGTGCTTAAGTTGCCTTGTATTTCGGTAGACAAACGAAGTAACTCTCTGTTCCTCCCTTTGGCCGTTGAACTGTCAGGGCTTTCTAAGCCCCCAACTGCCTCAAGCTTGGCCACCACACCGACTATAGTGATATTTGCGAGGGAGGACTGCCGCCTGTCTCTATGCTCTGTCGCTGTGCTCTGTCTCTGTGCTCTGTCTCTGTGCGCTGTCTGTGCATGTTTCGAACTTTACGCGCACCGCCGGGGTGCAGCTCGTTTGCCCCATTTAAAGAAGTTAGATATAAAAATAGAATGGAATACCACCTCAAGGTCCTCAATACCAATCTAGCTCTGCTTTCTTGCAAACGAGGGAAGATACTTATTCGTCTATATAGAACCGCCAAACTTCTTCCACTGAGCTGCTAAGGAAATATTTCCTCTTAGCGCCAGCAGGATCGGCTTGCCATCAGTCTACATATTCTATCGCTTCAATGGCTTCTTCTATATAAATGGTACTCAAAAGTGTGAGAGCTTAGAGGCTTTGATTAGAATTTAGGTGGCCTGCCTATCTTGGTTGCTGGAAGAAACATGACTCAACCATGGAATTCTAGGTCTGGGGCACTCCTTGCCAACAGAGGGTATGCCGTGCGTGGCATCCGCTGGATGGATTTTGCAACACCAGCTAATTTATTTATCTCATTATAGAGTTAGTTCTTGAAGTCCCTTATTTTTATTTTATTTGCCATCACATTTCTTGAAAAGATTAAATAGTTTTACACTTGTGAAAAGTTCCTCATGCGAATACATTCTCGCAGAGCAGACAATATGTACAGTATGCTGATTTCAATGGGTTTAGCCATTTCAATCAACACAGAATTACCATATTAGAATTCTTTATCTCTCTAGCTATATTGTGTCTTAGCACAGATACTTTGATGAATATTGACATATTGTAATATGACGGTGAATGAAAGAATCTATCACTTCATGCATGAAAATCTTGAAAAATTATATACTTCCTTCGCTGGAGAGGGCGGGAGCCAGCGTGTCTGTACCCGTAGTCCGATTAGCGCCTCCAACTCACCCATGCATAATGGGGTATTGCTTAGCCAATAATCAGGTCTGCAATGTAATCACCCCGTCAGCAGAAAACAAGAACGCTAAAATATGTTAACTTACCTAGGTTGCTTCTGGAAGATAGGGATTTCCGCTTCCGGATTAGTGCGAGATCCTTGCCACTGTATCCTCGTCTTCTTAACCAGCCTCACCCCTTTCTCATCTATTTCCCTTGTATTTTTTCTCCACCAACTGAGTAACTTTTGTATTTTTGGCAAGAAGAAAAGGTCTGCTGTCTGATGCAAACCGCTTCAACCTTATACTTATGATGGGTGATCACTTCTTTCAGACCCGTATATGATGTCCTGACTGCAACCATGCTTGCCCTGTGTCTCGGGTGTGCGTCTTGTCTCCGGCAGCTTTGCGCGACAGCCCACCAAATATACAGTATCACCAATCCTGAGTAATCAGGCTAGTGCAGTCTAAATTATGCAAGTACCCAGCTGGATCACTGATGGTTATAGACAGTCGATCTCGGCATTTCCATTTACCAGTGGTCGAATAGATGGAAAGCCCTGGATCCGCGAAATACCGTCAAAATCATAAATATCTGCTCGGAGATATTGTCACTCGACGGTTATTGTGTATTCGCCGTGCCGTTGTAGTATAGGAGATTGAGAAAGTAGGTTTTGTGGACGTGGAAGTGCCAATAAATTTCGCGCAAGAAGCCAAGTTTTTGCGAAGAGACTTAGCTGACTGTGCAGAAACTGCAACATGATTCGATCGTGAATCCGAAAAATCTCGATTTTTAATGTCTGGGACATCTTCCAGAAGCAACGCTGTATATTCCCAAACGAACATTTAACGAACATTCTTCGTTTTCCGTCTTTCGGTTGTACCCATTAAGTCTCGTTTTAATGCAATGCGTTCGCTCCGACGGTCTAGATCAGTTGGAAACCCGTGGTTGATTTTTCCTTTAATACCACAGTGAGGGGGGAGTGCATTCTTCTGCAACATCAGCAACACTTTGATGAGAGCCGAAACACCGGATGCAGACCTCCCATGTCCAATATTGGATTTGACGGACCCTAGATATAGACTCTTGTCTCGCTGGCGGCCATAATCCCAAACGAATGTATCTAAAACTGATCACATTTCTACGGCATCGCCGTTTGGGTTCCAGGGATAGAATAGTAACAATACTTCAAGCAATCAGTCCCTGCATTTCTATGTAGCTAATGCCATGCCCTATAAATAAACCTCACTTAAGGGCTTTTGGAATGATGACTGAGTATTGGGGGTTGGATGGACTCCTTCGGATTCCGAACTCCTAGTCGGTTTCGAGATGGTTGAAAGTAATGAATGGTGAGAAGTGCGCCGTATGCAATCTGGCGAGTGTGGTAGAAGATTCCTCGTGGCTCATGGTACATGATAGAATTTGCATTAAATTGAAATTCATGTAACTAGCAGCTACTCAATAACAGAGAAAAGACTTCAAACCCCAATCCACGCATCCCACCACTATCGCTTAATGAATTGCGACTTCGATTTTCCCAGGAAATACCAAAGCAACAACAGTATTTAAATCATCAACTTCGCTGAGTTAAAAAAAAAAAAAAAAAGAAAGAAAGAAAAAAAGAGAAAAATTTCTCTTCTACCCCTATCGTGTATCACCGCGTGTTCTTACACACTCATTTTACCATAGATGAAGGGTGTTTGAGACGATAGAGGAGGAAAAAACATTACATATGAAACTCCTAGAGCCAGGGTAGCAGTATGGAGCCAGAGATTTTCGATCTAATCGTTCCAGCTTTCCGTCCTCTTTCCTTTCGCGGAATAGCGAACGGGGTCTCTTTCCTATTTAGTAAAGGAAGCAAGCTCATCTCAAAAACCGATTAACCTTTCGCTTTAGGGATAAGATACTTCATCTGACATTAGAGGGAATGAACGATTCATTCCTGCGATGGCATTACCGTCACACTCCAGGAAAAGGAGGCAAACGCAGGAATGCACTGCCACGGACTGCCAAATGAATACTCTTCCTCCCCTCAGTCATATGACGGTTTTGTTGAGACATCTATCTAAAGTAGGCTATGCAACTGAGCGTGCACGAATACAGCAACTCTTGATTTTGGGCAGTGTGGCCACCACAGTCTTAAGGGATCCATGGTTGCCGAATAAGCCCCGGTGTCACAATGTCAGTCGTCGCATATTGAACCTTACCATTGAATTGGAATGGGAATTAGAATGATCCGAGGCGACGACTCTGTATTAGTAACACTGTGGAGTATATGCTTGAGCATGTTTTAGATGGGATAATGGGGTTGGGGCAACGCGAAAATTGACCCACTCCTGATTGTGTCACTCTAAACTTAAACTCATCTCGTTCCAGCTCATCTAATACACTCTGCATACTTTGCAAGGTACTTCTCTCTCCCAGATTTGAGCTTTCAACTTTGGGTGTTTGATGCTTTCCAAATCCAGCATTACCACATTGAGAGTCTTCCCCGTTGAGAATTGGAATTACATTCAGTTTTGCCCCCGTTGGAACTTTCATCGTGGCTCCAATATCCTAGCCGAGTCTGATTTTAAGTTAAAGTTCTTAAAACTTTAAATGTGATCATCTGATATCTGAACCAAACCTTTAGGGGATAGAAGGTTGATGGGTTCATAGTTTGGCGTTTAATATTTTTCCAGGAATGACTAATTGAGGGCTACCAGTTGAAAGTTAGGCGATGGTTACCTGTTAATCTTTATGCAACTGCCTGGCAGATAGCCGATACACTGCTGAAGTCTGCAATTGCTCAACATGCTTATGATGGCAGATTTGAATATGGCAGCTCTGGGAATAGAATGTGGGGAAGCTGTCATTGAAATAAGCTTGTTCCACTGCCGACTTGGCATGTCTTGGCATCTCGGCTAAATTCTTCAATGCTTGTTCAAAGCTTGATGTCAGCCTCATCTAACAGTTCCGGACGATGAAGATGGTTCGTCGTTTCGTTAAGGTTGGCCCCGCTCACTTGTATCCTGCCGGTCGGTCACTCATTCAAGCCTTCCAAGAGTCAAGCGTGTCATCATGGGATAGGAAATGCCGGTAGTTGTGCTCCCATGTCTTCTCGATAACCCTCATTGCTGACCGATTGATTTTCAAAGCTTCCCTCCACTTGTGGCTTGAGCCAAAGTGCTAAGCTATGCTTAAGAGCTGAAGTGGAGCCATGAGCAACAACTTCATATTGTTCAATCTTACATTGGATTCACCAACAAGTATTTGCGCATATCCAGAGAACTGTTTAAGGGCATATTCCTGAAGGTTTCTTCCAGTGGCGCACAGGTTCAACGCCAAAATCCACGGTGCATTGACCTTAGCCAGAGTATGTAGTCGTGTACTGCTAGAGCGAGGCTTGATTCTTGGCTACTCAGGCCAATATGATAATTTGCAAATCATTTAGATTGGCATCAAAATGTCCGCATGTACAGTACATACACAATCTTGGAACTTCGACTCTTCGTAGTTGGATTCCATTTGTGCATCTTTACCTTTCGGTTGATTCCACGAGCCATAATGGATATCCATGGATGAATTGACGATAGCCAGGTTAAAGAAAAACCTTATTGTGGCTCTCATTTCCCCGCATCGGGCATTGCGCCCGATCATTTGCCATGTATATACTACGGTATCCGCCCACTTTTTTGTTCCCTCGCTATGCTCTGTCCTCCTATTCACAGCTTCTATATTTTATTTCTATTTTCGCTTAATATTCCTTCTGCCTCCAAAATTTCTACTTCGGCTGTTAGTAGGCCTCAGCTGTTCTTCTAAATCTCACGCAGCTGCTGCTAATAGCCCACATCCGATCTTTTCAAAAACGAAGATAGCGGTTTGTAAGATGAAAGAGATTACGAACATATACGCCATCGCGGCTTTGTCCGTGATTGGCGGCGGTCTGTTCGGTTTTGATATCAGCTCTATGTCTGCTATGTGAGTTACCTTAGCCCTTCAACGGTGCCGTGTCGCGTCCTTGAATTGACCGCTCTTTTCGTGCAGCATCTCGACTTCCCAGTACCTTTGTTATTTTAACGAAGGTCCAGACTATTTCGGGGTGGTAACCGAAAGTAACCCTGATGGCCTTCGCTGCAGCGGCCCAAGACCCAGTACCCAAGGTGGTATCACTGCTTCGATGCCTGGTGGTTCCTGGGTTGGCGCTCTTTGTTCCGGATATATCTCAGATATCTTTGGTCGAAAGAGATCAATCCAAGTCGGCTCAGCATTTTGGTTTGTGCCCCCTAAAAAAAACTTCTTCTGGAATCTTACTTACCACGGCTCGTAACTCGTAGGATTATCGGAAGTATAATCTGCGCTGCAGCTCAGAACATAGGCATGCTTGTCGCTGGTCGTTTTATCAACGGCTTTGCTGTTGGTATTTGCTCTGCTCAAGTTCCCGTTTACATTTCAGAGCTGGCGCCTCCATCGCGACGCGGCAGGTTGGTTGGCTTACAACAGTGGGCCATTACATGGGGTAAGTCGAGCACTCACTTTAGTTTTAAGGATTCCTTCCCCGACGACTAACATATACGATCAACAACAGGTATCCTGATTATGTTCTATCTCTCATATGCATGTACATTCATTGGGCCAGCGAACGGACAAACATCGTTCAGACTCCCTTGGGCCCTTCAAATGATTCCTGGCGCCTTTCTCCTTTTGGGGCTCTTCTTCCTACCGGAGTCTCCTCGCTGGCTCGCTAAAAAGGGCCGCTGGAGCGAAACCGAAAGAATTATCACCGCCATCCATGGCAAAGGTGATGTTGGCCATCCCTTTGTTAATGCCGAACTGGGGGAAATCAGTTATTTCGTAAAGATGGAGAAAACTAACGATACCACGTATGTGTCCCCGTATTTATTTTAACCCCCCCATCGTAACTTATATTAGAACGTGCTGCTAACGCCGTGCAGTTACTTCGACCTCTTCAAAAAGAATATGATTTTCCGAACGCACGTTGGTGTCTTCACTCAGATTTGGAGCCAGTTGACGGGAATGAACGTGATGATGTATTATGTGCGCAAGCAACCCATACCCCTAATTATCTTCAGTTTGTTAGTTTTAAAAATAACAATTTAACACCGTACTAATTTAACATAGATTACCTACGTCTTCGCCATGGCTGGATTGCGAGGAAACACCTTGCTCGTTTCATCCTCTATTCAATTCGTCATCAGTATGACCCCATAAAGATACCTATCCTAAAAAGAAACTTCAGGCTAACCATTTTTCAGACGTTGTCATGACCCTTCCCGCCCTTATTTGGGTAGACAAATGGGGTCGACGTCCCACCCTCATTGTCGGCGGACTACTCATGTGTACCTGGATGTTCGCCACAGGCGGCATCCTGGGAGCGAACGGCCGATTTGTTCCCGGGGGTATTAACGGAGTCAGAGCGGTATCGTGGGCTGTCAACCCTGGCTTCGCGGCCAAAGCCGTCGTAGCCTGTACTTACCTCTTTGTGGCCTCCTTTGCCCCTACGTGGGGTCCCGTTTCTTGGATCTATCCACCAGAGCTGTTTCCACTTCGCTTCCGCGGGAAAGCTGTCGCACTTTGCACGTCTGCCAACTGGGTATTCAATTTTGCTTTATCCTACTTTGTCCCCCCAGCTTTTGAAAATATCCAATGGAGGACATATCTGAGTAAGTCAAAAATGATTCTTATGTTTTTCCCCTCTACAACCCCCCCCCCCCCTCTTTTTTTTTGGTTTTTTGTTATATTCTATCAGTTATTATTTGACTGGTTGAGGACAAAATATACCCCACCCCTCCACCTATCCCCTGTTTTTTAATTTGTTTTAGTCGTTAGCACGTGGTTAAGCGCTTCTGAGGTCCTCTTGTTTGTCTGTGTGATA